>NC_057814.1:324636566-324642994 GCF_018294505.1 Triticum aestivum | reverse complement strand
GGCTCGGCGGGGCCTCGGCCCGGTCGGGGGCGGGGTTTTTTTTTAATATTCCGCCGAATCTAAAAAATCGCAGAAAAATAAATAAAAATCCAAAAATGATAAAACAAAAATTCCCCGTATAATTAAAATAATTAGAACAAGGTGAACATTTTTTGACACAAAAATGCAGTTTTGAAAACGTGCAATTTTTTAATGCAATTAAAATTGCAAATAAAATCCGAATAAAATCCAATATATGATTTTAATATTTTTCCTCCAGTATTTCAATTGTTTTGGAGAAGTCATATTTTCTCCTCTCATTTATTTTAATGTGAAATATTTTTCCGGAGAGAAAATAATTAAAACCAAAATCCTCGTTTTATTATTTGATAAAAATCAAATATGAAAAACCGGTTAAATCCCCAACTCTCTCCGAGGGTCCTTGAGTTGCTTAGGATTTATCGAGGATTTGCCAAAATGCAATAAAATATGCTATGCAATGATGATCTAATGTATAACATTCCAAATTGAAAATTTGGGATGTTACAAACCTACCCCCCTTAAGATGAATCTCGCCCTCGAGATTCGGGTTGGCTAGAAAATAGGTGAGAGTGGTCCTTCCGTAGATCTTCCTCTCGCTCCCAGGTGGCTTCATCTTCCGTATGGTGACTCCAGTGGACTTTGCAAAACTTGATAACCTTACTGCGGGTAACTCGGCTGGCATATTCAAGAATCTTTACGGGTTTCTCCTCATAGGTCAAATCGCTTTCCAGCTGAATCGCTTCCAGTGGCACTGTATCTCTCAGTGGTATCTCAGCCATCTCTGCGTGGCACTTCTTCAACTGGGAAACGTGAAATACATCATGAACTCCTGACAATCCTTCAGGCAATCCCAGCTTGTAGGCAACTTCTCCCATACGTTCCAAAACTCTGTATGGTCCAATAAAACGGGGCGCTAGCTTTCCCTTCACTCCAAAGCGCTTCACTCCTCGAAGTGGCGATACTCGCAGATAAACTCTGTCTCCGACTTCGTGAACTATCTCTTTACGTTTTGAATCCGCATAACTCTTCTGCCTGGACTGGGCTACCTTGAGCCTATCGCGAATCAACCTCACTTTCTATTCAGACTCCTTAATCAAATCTGGTCCAAACAACTGACGGTCTCCAACTTTGTCCCATAACAACGGTGTTCTACACCTCCTTCCGTACAAAGCTTCGAAAGGGGCCATCTTCAAACTGGTTTGATAACTGTTGTTGTAAGAAAACTCTGCATATGGCAAATTGTCGTCCCAACTAGATCCATAATCTAGTGCACAAGCTCTCAACATGTCCTCCAAAATCTGATTGACTCTCTCGGTCTGTCCATCTGTTTGTGGGTGAAAGGCTGTACTAAATTCTAGCTGGTTCCCAATGTTTCATGTAACTGCTTCCAAAACTTCGAGGTAAACTGGGTTCCTCTGTCTGATACAATGGTCCTCGGAACTCCATGCAAACATACGATCCTGGTCATGTATATCTTTGCCAACTTAGCACTGGTGTAAGTGGTCTTCACTGGAATGAAATGAGCTACTTTCGTCAAACGGTCGACTACAACCCATATTGAGTCATAGCCTGAACGAGTCCTGGGCAATCCCGTGATAAAATCCATGCCTATTTTATCCCACTTCCATTCGGGTATTGGCAATGGTTGTAGCAATCCTGCTGGCTTCTGATGTTCTGCCTTCACTCTCTGACATACATCACAAACTGCTACATACTCCGCAATGTCCTTCTTCATTCCGGTCCACCAGAAAGTATCCTTCAAATCCAAATACATCTTGGTATTTTCTGGGTGAATCGAATACGGTGAATCATGGGCCTCTTGCAAAATCAACTTCCTGATCTCTGGATCATTGGGCACGTAAACGCGGTCCTCAAACTATAAGGTATCGTGCTCATCCTCACGAAATCCCTTGCCTTTTCCTTTGCTCATCTTTTCCTTTATCTCATCAATCTCCTTGTCTGTCTTCTGAGCTTCTCTGATCTTTTCCATCAAGGTAGACTGAATCTCCAATGTCGCTAAATAGCCTCTTGGGACTATCTCCAAACATAGCTCGCGAAGGTCCTCGGCTAACTCCTGAGGTAACTCTCCTGTCATGAGGGTGTTGACATGGCTCTTGCGGCTCAACGCATCTGCTACTATGTTAGCCTTCCCTGGGTGATAATGCAATCTCATATCATAGTCCTTAATAAGCTCCAACCATCTCCTCTGTCTGAGATTTAACTCCTTCTGCGTGAAAATGTACTTCAAACTCTTGTGATCCGTGTACACCTCACAATGGTTTCCGATGAGAAAATGTCTCCATGTCTTCAACGCATGCACTACGGCTGCTAATTCCAAATCATGCGTGGCATAATTCTTCTCATGGGGTTTAAGTTGTCGTGAAGCATATGACACAACTCTTCCTTCCTGCATAAGCACTGCTCCAAGTCCTCGACGAGAAGCGTCGCAATAAACTTCATAATCCTTGCGTTGATCTAGCAGAATCAACACTGGTGATGTAACCAATCGTTTCTTCAATTCTTGGAAACTAGCTTCACATTCCTCAGTCCAATTGAACTTGGTGTCCTTCTTTAATAGCTCAGTCATAGGTTTTGCAATCTTTGAGAAATTCTCAATAAACCTCCGGTAGTATCCTGCAAGTCCAAGGAAACTCCGGATCTCTCCAACTGACGTGGGTGATTCCCAACTTGTTACCATGTCAACTTTGGCGGGGTCTACTGCTATTCCTTCTCCAGATATAACATGTCCGAGGAATCCAACTTCCTTCAGCCAAAATTCACATTTGCTGAACTTGGCGTATAACTGATGTTCTCTGAGCTTCTCAAGTACCAAACGCAAATGCTCCTTATGCTCTTCTTCATTCTTGGAAAAGACTAAAATATCGTCTATGAACACCATGACGAACTTATCCAAAAATTCCATAAACACTTTGTTCATCAGGTTCATGAAATAGGCAGGTGCGTTAGTCAGACCAAATGACATAACGGTATACTCATATAGCCCATATCTGGTGGTAAAGGCCGTCTTAGGTATATCCTGCTCTCGAATCATTAACTGATGGTATCCTGATCGTAGATCGATCTTGGAAAATACTTTAGCTCCTTGTAAGCGGTCAAACAAATCATTGATCATCGGTAGTGGGTACTTGTTTTTGATGGTCACTTCATTCAATCCACGGTAATCAACAACCATCCTCAACGATCCATCTTTCTTCTCCACTAGAAGTACTGGTGATCCCCAAGGTGATGAACTTGGGCGAATATAGCCTTTATCCAATAACTCCTTAATCTGCTTCTTAATTTCCTCCAAATCTTTTGCGGGCATCCTGTACAGTCTCTTAGATATTGGCCCTGTGCCTGGCAAAAGTTCAATCAAGAACTCAATGTCTCTATCTGGTGGCATGCCTGGCAACTCTTCTGGAAATACATCCAGGTAATCCTTCACCACTGGTACCTCCTCCTGTACAACTCCTGATAAGGAATTCACTTGAGTCCTCTTTGGCACATGCCGGGATACATACTTGATCCTTCTTCCTTCCGGGGTGGTAAGCATAATTGACTTACTGGCACAATCAATGTTCCCTCCATACTTTGATAACCAATCCATGCCTAATATCACATCCAATCCTTGCGATTCCAATATTATTAGGTCTGAGGGAAACAGGTAGTTACCAATCCTTAACGGTAACCGTTCACACCATAAACTAGCCATATACTCTGCTCCTGGCGAGGTTACTAACATGGGTGACTTAAGGGCTTGGGTTGGAAGTTTATACTTATCCACAATTCCCCTTGATATGTATGAATGCGATGCGCCAGTATCAAAAAGAACGAGTGCAGTAAATGACTTAACCATAAACTTACCTATTACTGCATCAGGCTGTGCTTCAACCTCTTCCACGCTCACGTGGTTCACATGTCCTTTATTGAAAGGGTTTGGCTTCTGCCCAGAGCTTCCATTGCCATTTCCATTCTGGGCTTCAGGACAATCATTTGCATAGTGTCCAGTCTTCTGGCACTTGAAACAATTAATGTGGCTTATATCCCTCTTGGCTGGGGTAGATGGGTTGGTGCGGTTCTGTCCGTTGCTTCCTCCATTCCCATTACCATTCTTGGAGCCATTATGGTTGTGCGAACTACCTCCGCCATGGGTATGTTGAAACTGCCCTCCTGGTTTCGGGGCAAAACGTGGCTTCTGCTGAGCTCCAGAATGAGGACGTATTCTTGAAACTCGAGGGAGGCCATGGTGATCTTCTTTTCCTCGTTGTAGTTGTGAAGACGGAATATCTTGTCCACCTTCAAGGCCCAAGAGAGATATTCTTCGGGATCAGTGCTTCCGGAAAACTTGGGCATGGTGAAGTTGAGCTTGCCGCAGCGGAGTTCTTCATCATGGTGGCGGTTCTGATGTCGGTCTTGCCGTGGAGGAAGGTCCTAAAATGCTCGTTCCTCAAGATGTCACTCTTGGCGTGGATGTAGCGACCAGACCTCAAACAGTCTGTGCTGCTGTGCACCAGTGTCATCCCTGGATCAGTAATGCTGACACGCACAGTACAAATGGAGGATTTATAACAGAGTAGCAATCACACACTTATTACAATGAATATCTCAAAAGAGAATAAGTATGATAAATATGGCTTAAGGCCATCTAAAAACGATAACAGCGGAAGGCTTCGAAGATAAGTGAGTCCATCAACTCCAACGGCATCACTGAGTATAAGACCACGACCTAAGGCACCTTACTCGTCGTCTGAAAAGTCTGCAACATGAAGCGTTGCAGCCCGAAAACGGGTCAGCACATGGAATATGCTAGCAATATAACACATAGAGAATAAGGAACATAAAAATGCTATACTACATGCATATATGGCTGGTGGAAAGCTCTATGGTTACAGTTTTGCGAAAAGCCAATTTTTCCCTACTGCAAAGGAATAAGTTATATTTAACTATCATGGTGGTTGTTAAACATTGAGAAGGTACCTCCAACTCAATCCCAATTAAGTGTCATCATTAACCCAACAAAATTAATTAAAGTAACATGGTGATGAGATTCACATGATAATCCAGGTACTAGATACTCTAGTTGTCCATAAGCGGGGACACGGCTAACCATGATTAGTTTGTACACTCTACAGAGGTTTGCGCACTTTTCCCCACAAGACTCGATCGCCTCCGCTTGATTCTCGCACTGCATGATGTTTGAGAAACGGATGACCGAGACACAGTCTTTCAGAAGCATTAACTTTCTACTCCGGGTAGACCGTACCACCTACATCCCCTACATTTGCTAGTCTACCTCTTCAAGAGCTCACACAACTTAATCAACAATGCTAGAGCCCATAATAGCTTGTGGCTGCACACGGAAGTTTCTAGCATGAAAAATCTCATGATCCCTTTTAGCCTAGGTGGCGGTCCATAGGATGATCACACGGGTACCCCGGGATATCCAAAAAAACAGGCAGCACTGGGTTCCCCAGGTGCCTCAATCCACCTAGATGTGAGTTTTAGTTGCCACCTTAAGTAAACCATTATTAACAATCTCACATCTGTCATGAATATCTCTCAAACCCAATCCACGTCTACGAGCATAGCATGGCAATATAAGCAACGTAGAAGTAACTCCCAAGGGTTTGATAAATAAAACAGGTAATAGGTACTACCTCAACTACTTCCCAATACCCACAATTTAATTAGATCCTAACGATGCAATGTTTGAGGATTGATCTAATGCAATAAAAATTGGGTATGGAAGAGTACGATCAAAGTGTTACTTGCCTTGCTGATGATCCGCGAAACCTAGAGATTCGAAGTAACAAACGGCGCACTCCGGGTACTCTATCGCAAACAAACAAGCAAACAATAAGTACTCATCTAAAGCACAGCTAAAACTCGAATAAAAGATACAACCAGAAAGTTCAACTTAAGAACTCCGGTTTGCAAAAAGAATCAAATCGAACGAAGCAACGAAAGTCAAACGGCGAAAGAAACAAGCTTCGTTTACTAATCTGGATCTAGGTCAAATTTTACAGTAGCAAAAACTTGTTTGAGTAGGTTAAACGGAAAGAGAATTTCGAGACGAAACTCTAGGCGCTTGAATCGCCTGATTCCGATAAACGAGCGAAAAGTTAAACGAAAACGAAGATCCGATCAGGAATCGGGATCTGGAAAATCGCGGAAAAATTCGACAAAAAAGAAAACTGACGAACGGTTAAACGAACGGACGTTCGTTAACAGCGAAAATCCGACAAACACGTTCGTTAAAACGAACGGGTCGGTGAACGTTCACTAAATAATAAAACCGAAAAAATAAACCGATCTAGGGTTTAGAAAAAAATGAACGGTTTTTTTATTTAGAAAACCGGCAAACGGCGGCGGCTCGGTACCTCGTCGGGACGGGCTCCGGCGGGGTC
>NC_057814.1:324197142-324313158 GCF_018294505.1 Triticum aestivum | reverse complement strand
GGGCCACGTGGCGCCCTCCGGTTGGCTCGGGGCGGCGGCGGCGATTCGTCCGGCGCCTCCGGACGTGTCCGGCGCGCGGAGGGAGCGGGGCTAGGGTTTTGGACTGCGGGATTTGGACGGGGTGCACATATTTATAGCTAGGAGGAGGTAGGCGACTCCAAAAGAGGTGCGATTTTCGCCCACATGATCGTGATCGAACGACCGAGAGCATGGAGGGTGTTTGGATGGGCTAGGGGCTGTTTTGGAGGGTGTTGGACTGCAACACTCAAAAGGCCTTTGCGGTTACCCGGTTAACCGTTGGAGCATCAAACGGCCTCCAAATGGAAAGAAACTTGACAGGTGGTCTACCGGTGGTGTACCAAGGCCACTTGGCAAACCTCGGTCCATTCCGAGAACGTTTAACACCCGCTCACGAAAAGAGACAAGAGGGGCGCGCCGGTGCATGTGGGAGTGTCGGATTGCAAAACGGACAACGGGGAAAATGCTCGGATGCAAGAGACGAACACGTATGCAAATGAGATGCACATGATGACATGAACAAAATGCAAAATGAAGACAAGACCCAACCACGGAGAGAATATCATAACACATAGCCGAAAATGGCAAGAGTTGGAGTTACAAATATGGAAAAACACATCCGGGGTGTTACAGAAAGATTCAAGACAAAAGTTTAATATTGACATAAAAATAATAATACTTCAAGCATACTAACTAAGCAATCATGTCTTCTCAAAATAACATGGCCAAAGAAAGTTATCCCTACAAAATCATATAGTCTGGCTATGCTCTATCTTCACCACACAAAGTATTTAAATCATGCATGACCCCGATGACAAGCCAAGCAATTGTTTCATACTTTTGACGTTCTCAAAAATTTTCAATCTTCACGCAATACATGAGCGTGAGCCATGGTGTCGTGGAATTGTCACGGCAGATGTCCTCGAGCTAGGACTTAGTCGTGGAGCCATCGCAACCAGGAAGCTTGAAGGGGTTAATGTGGGACGAGGGACTCGAGGGTTTATACTGGTTCGGCCCCTTACGATGAACGTAAAAGCCTACGTCCAGTTGAGATGGTATTGATTAGGGTTACGATCACCAGGGAGCTAAAACCGCTATCCCCGGCTCTCGATGAGATTGTTCTTATCCCTAAACCGCTGCTGGGTCGTCCCTTTATATAGGGAGGCTGACGCCCAGCAGCCCTCAGAGTCCCGGCCGGCTCATAAGAGCGTCCGGCTCGGACTCTCAATCATACTTGCCTTGCACTACAAGTTCTACCATAATAACGATTGTAACTACGGGCCTTAAGCCATATCCGGGTCTTAAGCCCATCTCTGGCCCACCGTCTTCAAGCTTGGCTCCGGGCTTCTGGTAATGACCATTAGAGTAACCCGGCCCCTCCTGGCGGGTGACTCTAAGGTCTATATCCTCAACATTAGGCCCCAGATTGATTTGAGCCGGCTCATGTCAATCTTCAACTCTTCCGGCAGAAAAAATCTCCGGCTTACCTTTCATGTGATGCCATAACCCGGCGTGACGTCATCCTCTGGACTCCGGATAATCCGCCGTGACGTCATCTTCCATTAAACCCGTTTTTTACTCCACCGAATCCGCAACGGATCTTTGCTTTTACTGTCATCCCGAAAATCGAGGCGTCGTGGGGGGGAGATAACCACGCCACGGTCTCCTTGATTCTCGCGCCCGCTTTATGAGCTCGCCTTATAAATAGTCCGGCCCGACGGGCTCCTCTGCCACTCTTCTTCCTCCTCGCGCCGCTGCCTCTCTCACTGAGCTCGCACTCCGCCGCCGTCGTCTCGCCTCCGGTCTTCGTCAACCTTGGCCGCTGCATCACCCTGACTCGGACCAGATAAACGGCGGCGACTCCCGCACCTCTTCAGCTCCGGTAAGTTCTCACTACCCCGTAGAGTAGATCTGCAGTAGGGTTCATCCACGTTCTTCGTGTTCGTCACCATTTCCCGCAAGTTCGGTAGTTCTCCTAGTTACTGCTCCTGCTTGATCTTAGGCCTGCATAGAACTAGTGCAGTAGTTGTTTTAAGATCCATTTCACACGCAAGTAGCCTTCCTTGTACTGCATAAGAACCTTGTTCGAACCCAAGAACTCCCTCACTTCGGTTTCTAGGTCTAGAAATTTTTTCCTTTGCCCGACCATTTTGATCCAAAAAAGTTACTGCAATATGTGAAACCTGTTTCACCACACTTAGTAAAAACTGCAACCATTGAATCTTGGCGGCTTACAATTTCGGTTTAAAGAAACCACGCGCCGTAGAATCCTCCGGCTTTAAAGAAAACCATGCTTCGTAGAATCCTCCGGCTTAACTGTGGTAAGGCCGTAGATAACCAACTTACTCTGAATGCCCCTGTGGCTTAAATAACCCACTGTACCAGAGTATATATCATTAGTCCCCTTCATAAGCCGCCACCTTAGTTGTGAATTGTAGATCTCCGGCTTATAATTAACCGGGACATTTTTCCTTTTTGTCATAGACTGCCAACTTTCACCATGCCTCCTAAGGCTCCCATCACTTGCAACTGGATGAGGTCCAACGTCACCAACGAGACCCTAGCCAATTTTGTTAAGTCCGGATATCTGCCTAAGAAAGAAGTCATGTCCTACCGTGCCCCTGACCCGTCATAAGAGAGACCACAGCCAAAGGACGGGGAGGTAGTGATTTTCGCGGATCACATGAGCCGGGGCTTCACACCGCCTGGCTCAAAGTTTTTTAGGGACGTGCTCAACTTCTTCGACTTGCGGCCTCAAGATATAGGCCCCAACTCAGTGTCCAACATCTGCAATTTCCAAGTTTTCTGCCAGGTTTACCTTGGAGAAGAGCCTAGTCTGCTGCTCTTCAGAGAGCTTTTTTACTTAAACCGCCAGAATGAGTGTGCCAACGGACCAAGTCTGGAGTTAGGTGGCATTTCCATCCAGCGGCGTAGGGACTGTCTTTTCCCTTACGCAGAGCCGCCGAGCCACCCCAAGGACTGGAACATGACTTGGTTCTACTGCCAAGATACGTCCTCGGCTGATGAAAGCCCGCTGCCCGGCTTTCGCCCAACACGTCTGGAGCCGACTCACCCACTGTCGGACAAGCTGACTCAAGCGGAGCGCCAGCCTCTGCTTCCTACTATCAACAAAATCAAGGCCCTTCTGGGCAACGGTCTGAACGGAATCGACCTGGTCCGGGTCTGGATCTCATGGCGGGTGATCCCATTGAGCCGCCGCCCCGGCTTAATGTGTGAGTACACAGGGCGAAAGGATGACCCTCAGAGGCACAGCCGCAATGATCTTCCAGAAGACGTTGCAGAGGAGGAGACCAAGGCTCTTTTAAACGAGAGCCTGGCAGACTACGGAAGGACCGGGTTAGCCCCCTTCTGCAAGACCAATCCAGCCCCAGCGGTAAGCCGCTGACTTTAACTTTTTATCTTCGTCTGCATATAACCTTCATCTGAACCATTTTAAGAATTCATCATTGTATTTTTCAGGCTGATGATAAGTTCTGGCGGGTCAAATATGACCATGAGGCGGCCAAGAAAGCCAGGAAGGCGAAGAAAGCCTCCAAGAAAGCCGCCCCTCTCAAAAAGGGAAGCAGGCCTACTGCTTCGGAGCTGATGCAATTAAGCGACAGCTCCGAGTCAGAGGTAACTCCTGAGCATTTAAGTCCTTACTATATTCACTGTTTGTTGTTGTCCGCCTTATCAATACTTGCTCATTGACAGGACGACACCGGCGCAAGTAACCCGGTGGTTGAAGAGGTAATGTCACTTTCCTCCGACTCGGAGCCCTTGCCACAGCTGAAAGTCCGAAGGGTAACCCAGAAAGTAAGCTTTTCACATCCTTTAGCTCATCAAGACCCTCAATTTCTTTTGAAGCGACAGGTTCACGAAAGCCGGCGTCACACCCGGACCAACAAGGACACCGATCTCTCCGCCGGGTTACCCGACGCAACAAGGAAGCGCCGAACTGAGGTTATTTCCCACTTTTACCCTTTTCACCCGTTGGCGGGTGTTATCCGTCAGCCACTCAACTCTTCTGACTCCAATTACCAGGAGACCTCCCCCTCTTCGGGTGACTCCATGCAGTCAAATCTGCCGGCTTTCAAGACCGTGCCCGGGTAACAACAATCATCTCATGTTGTTCTGATCTTTACTCATATTCTTTGTACTAACCTTTGTTGTTCATTCAGTGCCCAGGCAAAGCTCACCAAGAGGGTGAAGAAAACCAAGTCGGACGGAGTGCCGGATTTGCCTGAGCCGGCGGTGACAATCCAAGAACCGCCAGCTGCCTCCGCCCCCGAAGCCACCACTCCAATGGACACGGCACCTGAAGCCACCGCCCCAACTACCAAGGCAACGACCGAAGCTTCGGTTAACCCGGAGGCCTCCGGCTCAGCTCCACCAGCAGACGACCCGGACGTGGTAATCACCCGGACGGAGTTTGTTGAGCCGGGGAGACCGACCGTATTGGCCAAGTGCTCTGCTAAGGGGGAGTTGCTGCAGCCCCACCGGGCGAATCTGGACCTCTCCAACTACAACAACCTGAGCATTGGAGAGCTCGTCTCTGGCTACATCAGCCAAGTACACAAGAGCCGGGACGCCGAGGTCGCCATGGTAAACCAGATCCAGCAAAAATCTGAGGTATCCTTCTGCTATCTTCGTACTTACTGCATAGTTACCTTTGCCATGCTAGCCCCCAAGTCGACGACTTATGATTTGAATATGTTGTAGACTTAGGTTCCGGCTTACTCAATTGAGCCGGCTGTATGTAGATAGATACGTTCAATATGCATTAGCCCCCAAGTGCCAATTGTCTTTGCTTGGAAAGTGCTTGGGACTTATATAGTAACTGCTCATGTCATAACCCGGAAATTTATACAGGCTGTTGGCAAGAAACTAGAGGCGGACCTTGCGGATCTCAAGAGCCGGCTGAAGACGCAGGAGATGGAGACCCGGAAGGCAAACGCCAAGTTTGTATCTAGCATCGCCGCTCAAGAGAAGCTGAAGACAAAATTTGATGCTGAGCGGAAAGCCTGGGCTGAAGAGAAGGCCGCACTGGTGACCCGGGCGGAACAGGCAGAGAAGGCTCTCTCTGAGAAGACCACCGAGCTCTCCGGCCTAAAGCGCCAGGTTTCCCAAATGGTGGCTGCCATCTTCGGTAAGTCGCCTCACCAGCTTTCATCAATGTTAGAATGTTTATATCTCATGATTCATCCTTGTCGCCGACTTACTTGATTCTGTTAAACAGGTCCCAAAAGTGCCAACCTCAACCAGAGCGTGGTCACCAAGCTAAAGGCCGTGTATACCCTGGTGGAGCAGCTCTACACCGGGTCACAGCATGCCTTAGCTGTGGTGGCCCTATCCAACGAGGTGCCGACTCACCTGGCAGAAGTCCTGCGCTGGCTCGCCATTCTGCCTCAGCGGATCCAAGAGCTGCGACGGGCTTCTGCGAGAGCTGGAGCAATCGCCGCGCTGAGACGGGCCAAGGCATTCCTGCCGGAGTTAGACCCGGCGGACATCGCCCTTGGCTATCCAAGCCTGAAGGAAGACGGCTCAACTTTCGATCAGAAAGACTTCGCAGCGTGCGTGAAGGCTGTACGCCCGGTGGCCACCCTCATCGGGAATGACACAGATCTGACCAAGTACCAGCCGTGTTATGACGCGGAGAATCAGAGGATTCCAACCCCTCGCTATGAAGCCCTCAACCTGATCCCGCCGGCTCGTCAGCACACCTTCGCCCCGGAGATTGACCCGGCCGGGTTAATTGATGAGGAAGCCCAGTTCGAGGCTCTCAGCGGCATCGACTGGAAGTCATCAACCTTCCAGGTCTTGGGATCAGCCGGAGGAGAGGACTGGAACAAGCCGGAGACTTCCACTCAGCGGGCATCGTAACTCGGCTGTCAGTTTACCAAACAATGATCCACCCTTGTTAGATTTGATGAGTTTTATAATAAAGTAGGTGCAACAGTCTATCTCTGCCATGCCATCGTGCACGTATTGAATGCCAAGGTCTTTTGAAGTTGTCTCTTTGATGTTTCTCCGGGTCATAACCATCCCTTTCTTTTTCTCAACCTCAAAGAGGTGCCTTTAAGTATCCTGCATAGAAAGGCAAATCACAAGTCTCGAGGCGGCTTACCGCCCTAAGAATCAGGTGTTTCGGATAGATAACCCGGAATATGAATCAAAAAAGACTGGTCCTCAATTATATCCTTAACACAGTCGTAATAACACCCTTAGCGGCCTGTAAGCATACTTCCGGTTTAGATAACCCGGGTAACAAGGTTGGTATCTTAACTCCGAGTTACCTGTCTTGATGACACCCATGGTGTTCAACTAACACTATAAACCAAAGTTAAGCCGGCAAAGCGAGACCCGACCGTACACACCTTGACATAATCAGAGTAAACTTGTGATAGAACATAGGAACTTAGGGGCTTCCGGTTCGAATACGACCAGAGACCCGGCCCAAAGGGGTTAAGCTAAGATTCGGATACGATCACATAGCCCCCAGTGGGTGTGGCGATGCCAATCAAGAGGGTACCGACAGCTATGTTCTCTTTGGTTCGAATACGACCCATGTTTGAACAGGAAGCCCCCAAGTGATTTCAAGAATTGTTTAACGACGCTGATTCGAATACGATCCACGTCGGTTCTCAGAGGGGTTAAACTATGATTCAAATATGACCAAAGGTAACTTCCCAATGAGCTCGGCACTTTGCCAATCAAATGGGTATCGACAGCTATGTTCTCTTTGGTTCGAATACGACCCATGTTTGAACAGGAAGCCCCCAAGTGACTTTACTGCTTACGGCTAAATTCGAATACGATCATAAGCCGGATCCTCCTTTAAATCATCATGTAATCTTGCAATAAGAACAACATGTGTATATTTGGAGGAGAAAAAAGGACAGAGGCCCTGCTTTATTGCTTATCATAATATATACATGGCTGAGAGAAGTATGTACACCACGAGAGCCGGTGGCTCAAGTGTAGTAAGGCCGAAGCTGAGCTATGTTCCACGGCCGACGGGTCTCCTCCTCCGATTTACATGAATCTTTGTGCTCCCGAATGTCAATGAGGTAATATGACCCGTTGTGCAAGTTCTTGCTGACCACAAAGGGCCCTTCCCAAGGCGGGGATAACTTGTGTGCATCTGTTTGATCCTGGATGAGCCGGAGCACAAGGTCACCTTCCTGGAAGACCCGTGATTTGACCCGGCGGCTATGATAACGGCGCAGGTCTTGTTGGTAAATCGCTGAACGGGCTGATGCCACATCACGTTGTTCGTCCAACAAGTCAAGAGCATCTTGGCGCTCCTGTTCATTATCCGTCTCAACATAAGCCGCCACGCGAGGTGAGTCGTGACGGATGTCACTGGGGAGGACTGCTTCTGCTCCATAAACCATGAAGAAAGGCGTGAAGCCTGTAGACCTGTTAGGAGTAGTGTTGACGCTCCATAAAACGGAGGGCAACTCCTCCACCCAACAACCCGGCGTCCGTTGCAAAGGGACCAAAAGCCAGGGCTTGATGCCCTTCAGAATCTCCTGGTTAGCTCTTTCAGCTTGACCATTGGATTGAGGATGAGCCACTGAGGAAACATCAAGTCGGATATGCTCTCGTTGACAAAACTCTTCCATGGCGCTTTTGGAGAGATTGGTGCCATTGTCAGTTATGATGCTGTGCGGAAAGCCAAAGCGGAAAATCACCTTTTTCATAAATTGAACCGCCATGGCTGCATCGCACTTGCTAACTGGCTCAGCTTCCACCCACTTTGTGAACTTATCAACTGCCACCAAGAGGTGGGTCTTCTTATCCTTGGACCTTTTAAAAGGCCCAACCATATCAAGCCCCCAGACCGCAAAGGGCCAAGTGATTGGGATCATCCTCAGCTCCTGAGCCGGCACATGAGCCCGTCGTGAGAACCTCTGGCAACCATCACATTTACTGACCAAGTCCTCTGCATCAGCATGAGCCGTCAACCAATAAAAACCATGACGAAAAGCCTTGGCCACAAGAGACTTTGAGCCGGCATGATGGCCACAATCCCCTTCATGGATCTCACGCAAGATCTCTTGACCTTCCTCAGGGGAGACACAACGCTGAAACGCTCCTGTAACACTGCGATGATGTAACTCGCCATCGATAACAATCATTGACTTGGCCCGCCGGGTTATTTGCCTGGCCAAAGTTTCATCCTCAGGCAACTCGCCCCGGGTCATGTAAGCCAGATATGGCATTGTCCAGTCTGGTATGATATGGAGAGCCGCCACCAGTCGTGCCTTCGGGTCAGGGACAGCCAAGTCTTCCTCTGTAGGCAACTTAACCGAAGGGCTATACAGGACATCCAGGAAAGTGTTAGGCGGCACCGGCTTTCGCTGAGAGCCTAGCCGGCTTAGGGCATCAGCCGCCTCGTTCTTCCTGCGATCAATGTGCTCTACTTGGTAGCCCTGAAAGTGCCCAGCAATGGCATCAACTTCGCGGCGATAAGCCGCCATGAGCGGGTCTTTAGAGTCCCACTTGCCGGATACTTGTTGAGCCACCAAGTCTGAGTCACCGAAACATCTTACCCGGCTCAAGCTCATTTCCTTAGCCATCCGAAGACCGTGGAGCAAGGCCTCGTACTCAGCCGCATTGTTAGTGCAAGGAAACATCAACTGTAGCACATAATGGAACTTGTCACCTTTAGGGGAAGCCAATATAACCCCAGCCCCCGAGCCCTCCAACTGCCTGGACCCATCGAAGTGAATAGTCCAATATGTGTTATCCGGCTTCTGCTCAGGCACTTGTGACTCTGTCCAATCATTGATGAAATCCACCAAGGCCTGAGATTTAACAGCAGTGCGTGGCACATATTTGAGACCATGAGGTCCAAGTTCTATAGCCCACTTAGTAATTCTCCCTGTGGCCTCTCTGTTTTGGATGATGTCACCAAGGGGGGCAGAGCTGACCACAGTGATGGGATGACCCTGAAAATAATGCTTAAGTTTCCGGCTGGCCATGAACACACCATACACAAGCTTCTGCCAATGCGGGTACCGCTGCTTGGACTCAATGAGCACTTCGCTGACATAATAAACCGGCCGCTGAACTGGATGTTCCTTACCCGCCTCCTTGCGCTCTACCACAATAGCCACACTGACGGCTCGTGCGTTTGCCGCCACATACAGTAGCAAGGGCTCCTTATCAACCGGAGCAGCAAGGACTGGGGGCTCTGCCAGCTGCTTCTTCAAATCCTCAAAAGTGGTATTAGCTGCATCATTCCAGAAAAAGTTATCAGTTTTCTTCATCAACTGATATAAGGGCATGGCCTTCTCACCCAAACGGCTTATAAAACGGCTTAAAGCAGCAATGCGACCCGCCAAGCGCTGAACGTCATTTATACACGCCGGCTTAGCCAGGGAGGTGATGGCCTTGATCTTCTCCGGGTTAGCCTCAATGCCCCTGTCATAAACCAAAAAGCCCAAGAGTTTGCCTGCAGGAACACCAAAGACACACTTGGCCGGGTTAAGCATCATCTTATAGACCCGGAGATTATCAAAGGTTTCCCTTAAATCATCTATCAGGGTTTCCTCTTTTATGGACTTAACCACAATATCGTCCACGTAAGCGTGAACATTACGCCCAATCTGTTTATGAAGACAGTTTTGTACACAACGCTGGTAAGTCGCCTGTGCACACTTGAGTCCAAAAGGCATGGATACATAGCAGAAGGCTCCAAAGGGAGTAATGAACGCCGTCTTCTCCTGGTCCTTAACTGCCATCTTAATCTGATGATAACCGGAATAAGCATCCAAGAAACTTAGACGTGCACAACCTGCCGTAGCATCAATGATTTGATCAATACGGGGGAGGGCAAAAGGATTAGCCGGACACGCCTTGTTCAAGTCCGTGTAGTCCACACACATCCGCCAGGTGCCGTTCTTCTTGAGTACGAGCACCGGGTTAGCCAACCACTTTGGGTGAAAGACTTCAACGATAAACCCGGCCGCCAAGAGCTGGGCCACCTCTTCACCAATAGCTTTCCGCCTCTCTTCATTAAACCGCCGAAGGAACTGTCTGACCGGCTTAAATTTAGGATCAACATTGAGAGTATGCTCAGCGAGTTCTCTAGGTACACCTGGCATGTCAGAAGGTTTCCATGCGAAGATGTCCCTATTCTCACGGATGAACTCGATGAGCGCGCTTTCCTATTTTGGATTTAGATTTGCACTGATGCTAAACTGCTGAGATGAGTCACCTGGAACAAAATCAACAAGTTTAGTCTCATCAGCTGATTTAAATTTCATTGCCAGCTCTTGTTCTGTAGTTGGCTTTTTCAGAGAGGTCATATCTGTTGGGTCAACATTGTCCTTGTAAAACTTCAACTCCTCTGTAACACACACAGATTCTGCATAAGCCGCATCGCCTTCCTCACACTCCAAAGCCACTTTCCGGCTGCCGTGAACCGTAATGGTCCCATTGTGACCCGGCATCTTGAGCTGTAAATACACATAACACGGCCGTGCCATGAACTTGGCGTAAGCTGGCCGTCCAAATATAGCATGGTAGGGACTTCTTATCTTGACCACCTCAAAGGTCAATTTCTCCACCCTGTAGTTGTTTTCATCACCAAAAGCCACTTCCAATTCGATCTTGCCGACTGGATAAGCCGACTTACCAGGTACCACGCCATGGAAGATAGTGTTCGACTGGCTGAGGTTCTTATCAACCAACCCCATATGGCGAAAAGTCTCATAATAGAGGATGTTGATGCTGCTGCCTCCATCCATGAGCACCTTTGTGAATTTATGTCCTCCCACTTGAGGAGCCACCACTAAGGCCAAGTGGCCCGGGTTATCCACCCGGGGAGGGTGATCCTCCCTACTCCACACTATAGGTTGCTCAGACCACCGCAAGTAGCGTGGGATCGCCGGCTCAACAGCATTCACAGCCCTCTTGTGAAGCTTCTGATCTCGCTTGCACAAACTAGTGGTAAACACATGATACTATCCACCGCTAAGCTGCTTTGGATTGATCTGATAACCCCCTGCTGCTGTTGATGACCCTGGCCAGACTGTTGATTAAAGCCCCCTTGACCGCTCTGAGGACCAGAATTTGAGCCGCCCCCCGGGCCATGAAGGCCACCAGCGCCGGAGCCGCCGGCACCTGAGCCGCCGCCCGGGCCATTGTAGTTTTTAAAGGCTTTCATGATTGCACAATCCTTCCATAGATGAGTCGCTGGCTTCTCTCTAGAGCCGTGTCTCGGACAAGGCTCATTCAACAGCTGCTCCAGTGAAGGTCCTGACCCGCCGCCTCGGGGAGGGGGCCTCCCCTTGCGTCGCTGGTTATTGCCTTGTGCGCTGGCGTTGGCCACAAACTCTAGGCTGCCATCTGCCTTGCGCTTGCCTCCTCCTTGGTTCCCCGGGTTAAACTGAGGACCCTTGCCATTGCCGTTCTTCTTTCCCTTCCCTGTCCTTTCATCATCTGAAGTGGGATCCTTGGTACCATCAGAATCGGCGTACTTGACAAGGGCTGCCATTAGTGTACCCATATCACTGCAGTCGCGCTTAAGCCGCCCGAGTTTCATCTTCAGGGGCACAAAACGACAATTCTGCTCCAGCATTAAAACAGCTGAGCCGGCATCCATCTTGTCTGATGAATGTATGATCTCCTTAACCCGGCGAACCCAATGTGTCGTGGACTCACCCTCCTGCTGCTTGCAGATAGTCAAATCCACAATTGACATAGACTGCCTACAGGTATCTTTGAAGTTTTGGATGAACCGGGCCTTCAGCTCAGCCCAAGACCCAATGGAATTCGGTGGTAGCCCTTTCAACCAAGTGCGGGCAGTCCCATCTAACATCATGGTGAAATACTTGGCCATGGCCGCCTCACTGACCTCCAGCAGCTCCATAGCCATCTCATAACTCTCGATCCAGGCTGCGGGTTGTAAGTCAGCTGTGTAATTAGGCACCTTCCTAGGGCCCTTGAAATCCTTAGGTAGACGTTCATTACGGATAGCTGGCACTAAACAAGGGACACCCCCGGTCCTGGTAGGGATACCCACATCAATGGAAGCCGTCGGATAAGTCGGGGGGGTCTGGTAAGCCGTCAATTGCGGCACTTGCTCCGCCTCTTGCTGCGCTTGGTCTGCTGCGTAAAAGGCTCCATTATGAGCCGGGCCATGGCCAGGGGGCGGGTCATGGCATCGGACATTAGTTGAGCCGGTTGCTGAGACCATGTGCCGGCTGTAACTCGGGCTCTGGCCTGGACGAGGGGTCGAGTGGATCCTGTCCCGGCTGTAGGAGTACGCCTCTTGCTGCGCCAGTGCTGTCTGAAGGAGTTCCCTGACCCGGCGGGTTTCAATAGCCGTCGGAGAGTCGCCGTCAACTGGTAGAGCCGCCAGCCGTGCTGCCGCAGCGACTATGTTCTCCAGCGGGTTATTATAATGACCCGGGGGTATTGGCACATACGGAGGCGGGGCAGGGGGCACCTGGGGAGGCCCCATCACTCGTGGCTGAATAAGGGGTCCAGACCCGGGCGCTATGATCCCTGGCGGGTTACTAGACCCTGCACCTGGCGTGTTGGAGAGGTTGCGTGGATCGTAAACCGGAGGGAGTCGAGATTGGGCCTTTTGATGCCTCCTTCTCAGGACCTCATTGGCCGCGTTTTGATCCATCGTGAGTTGGAAGGACTGCGCCTGGATCAGCTATGTTTGGGCATCGAGAGCCGCCCTCTCCGCAGCCAGCCTGATCCCTTCCGCTGCAAGATCCTCTTTAGCCTTCACTAGATCCAATTTTAACTGTGCCACCTCCGCGTCATGCCGAGCTTGATCCGCCGGGTCAACCGTGGCGGTTAACAAGGCCGTCATCTTGTCCGTGAGATCCATTAGCACCTGAGCCGACGAAGGCACCGGGGTTCCCGCTCCAGCAGCGGGGTTCTGAACAGGCTGCGCTCCAGCCATAAAAACTCCAACCTGACTTGGCGGCTTAAATAGGTCCGGAATACTGTCACCATCGGAACAACCCATGAGCCTGCCATCCTGAAGTTGGTACAACGAGTTTGACTCATCGGTGGTCGATCGCCGTCAGAGCTGGCTGCCGTCTCATCACCAGACCCAGCTGGATCAGAGGGCCCTCCATGGATGCATCCCACAAAAGCGCGCCTTAAGGCAGGCCGGGCCCGGGCGGGTCGTGCGCGCTGAGCCGTTTCGATGAGATCGGCGCAGAGATCCGGCTCAGGTCCCGGCTCACCAATCTTGCCAATGAAGACATGAATTCCGCCGAAGGGGACCCGGTACCCATACTCAATTGAGCCGGCGTCGGGGCCCCAGTTTGCATCGTCGATGTAGAGCTTGTCGCGACGACTCTTGGTCATCCGGCCCACAGCGTATCCCTTGAGCCCTTCGAAGCTGCCCTTCAAGAACTCAAATCCACCGTGCGCTAGCCCCACGGTGGGCGCCAACTGTCGTGGAATTGTCACGGCAGATGTCCTCGAGCTAGGACTTAGTCGTGGAGCCATCGCAACCAGGAAGCTTGAAGGGGTTAATGTGGGACGAGGGACTCGAGGGTTTATACTGGTTCGGCCCCTTACGGTGAAGGTAAAAGCCTACGTCCAGTTGAGATGGTATTGATTAGGGTTACGATCACCAGGGAGCTAAAACCGCTATCCCCGGCTCTTGATGAGATTGTTCTTATCCCTAAACCGCTGCCGGGTCGTCCCTTTATATAGGGAGGCTGACGCCCAGCAGCCCTCAGAGTCCCGGCGGCTCATAAGAGCGTCCGTCTCAGACTCTCAATCATACTTGCCTTGCACTACAAGTTCTACCATAATAACGATTGTAACTACGGGCCTTAAGCCATATCCGGGTCTTAAGCCCATCTCTGGCCCACCGTCTTCAAGCTTGGCTCCGGGCTTCTGGTAATGACCATTAGAGTAACCCGGCCCCTCCTGGCGGGTGACTCTAAGGTCTATATCCTCAACACATGGGCATAGCACTATATGTGGAATATAATGGTGGTTGTGGAGAAGACAAAAAGAAGAAGATAGTCTCACATCAACTAGGCGTATCAACGGGCTATGGAGATGCCCATTAATAGATATCAATGTGAGTGAGTAGGGATTGCCATGCAACGGATGCACTAGAGCTATAAGTATATGAAAGCTCAACAAAAGAAACTAAGTGGGTGTGCATCCAACTCGCTTGCTCACGAAGACCTAGGGCATTTTGAGGAAGCCCATCATTGGAATATACAAGCCAAGTTCTATAATGAAAAATTCCCACTAGCATATGAAAGTGACAAAATGAGAGACTCTCTATCATGAAGATCATGGTGCTACTTTGAAGCACAAGTGTGGTAAAAGGATAGTAACATTGTCCCTTCTCTCTTTTTCTCTCATTTTTTTTATTTGGGCCTTCTCTCTCTTTTTTTATGGCCTCTTTTTTATTATTTTTCATCCGGAGTCTCATCCTGACTTGTGCGGGAATCATAGTCTCCATCATCCTTTTCCTCACTTGGGACAATGCTCTAAAAATGAAGATCATCACACTTTTATTTTCTGACAACTCAACAATTACAACTCGACACTTAGAACAAAATATGACTCTATATGAATGCCTCCGGCGGTGTACCGGGATATGCAATGAATCAAGAGCGACATCTATGAAAGAATTATGAACGGTGGCTTTGCCATAAATACGATGTCAACTACATGATCATGCAAAGCAATATGACAATGATGGAGCGTGTCATAATAAACGGAACGGTGGAAAGTTGCATGGCAATATATCTCGGAATGGCTATAGAAATGCCATGATAGGTAGGTATGGTGGCTGTTTTGAGGAAGGTTTATGGTGGGTGTATGATACCGGCGAAAAGTGCGCGGTATTAGAGAGGCTAGCAATGGTGGGAGGAAGAAAAGTGCGTATAATCCATGGACTCAACATTAGTCATAAAGAACTCATATACTTATTGCAAAAATCTACAAGTTATCAAAGCAAAGTATTACGCGCATGCTCCTAGGGGGGTAGATTGGTAGGAAAAGACCATTGCTCGTCCCCGACCGCCACTCATAAGGAAGACAATCAATAAATAAATCATGCTCCGACTTCATCACATAACGGTTCACCATACATGCATGCTACGGGAATCACAAACTTTAACACAAGTATTTCTCAAATTCAGAACTACTCAACTAGCATGACTCTAATATCACCATCTTTATATCTCAAAACAATTATCAAGCACCAAACTTTTCTTAGTATTCAACACACTCATAAGAAAGTTTTTACTAATCTTAAATACCAAGCATATTAGGATTATTTAAGAAAATTACCATGATATTTAAGACTCTCAAAATATTCTAAGTGAAGCATGAGAGATCAATAGTTTCTATAAAACAAATCCACCACCGTGCTCTAAAAGATATAAGCGAAGTACTAGAGCAAAACTATATAACTCAAAAGATATAAGCGAAGCACATAGAGTATTCTAACAAATTCCAAATCATGTGTGGCTATCTCAAAAGGTGTGTACAGCAAGGATGATTGTGGTAAACTAAAAGGCAAAGACTCAAATCACACAAGACGCTCCAAGCAAAACACATATCATGTGGTGAATAAAAATATAGCTCCAAGTAAAGTTACCGATGGAAGTAGACGAAAGAGGGGATGCCTTCCGGGGCATCCCCAAGCTTTGGCTTTATGGTGTCCTTAGATTATCTTGGGGGTGCCATGGGAATCCCCAAGCTTAGGCTCTTGCCACTCCTTGTTCCATAATCCATTAAAATCTTTCACCCAAAACTTGAAAACTTCACAACACAAAACTCAACAGAAAATCTCGTGAGCTCCGTTAGCGAAAGAAAACAAAAGACCACTTCAAGGTACTGTAATGAACTCATTCTTTATTTATATTGGTGTTAAACCTACTGTATTACAACTTCTCTATGGTTTATAAACTATTCTACTAGCCATAGATTCATCAAAATAAGCAAACAACACACGAAAAACAGAATCTGTCAAAAACAGAACAGTCTGTAGTAATCTGTAACTAACGCAAACTTCTGGAACTCCAAAAAATCATCCAAAATAGGACGACCTATACAATTTGTTTATTGATCAGAAGCAATTGGAATCACTATTTTATCACGTTCTGGTGATTTTTAACAATTATTTTTGTGAGCAGAAAGTTTCTGGAAATTACAGCAAGATCGAATAACTATCATCCAAGAAGATCCTATAGGTTTAACTTGGCACAAAAACTAATTAAAACATAAAAACACATCTAACAAGAGGCTAGATCAAATATTTATTCCTAAACAGAAGCAAAAAGTAAAAAACTAAAAATAAAATTGGGTTGCCTCCCAACAAGCGCTATCGTTTAACGCCCCTAGCTAGGCATAAAAGCAATGATAGATCTAGGTATTGCCATCTTTGGTAGGCAATCCATAAGTGGCTCTCATGATAGATTCGTATGGTAATATTATTTTCTTCCCAGGGAAGTGTTCCATGCCTTTCTTTAATGGAAATTGGAATCTAATATTCCCTTCCTTCATATCAATAATTGCACCAATCGTTCGAAGGAAAGGTCTACCAAGAATAATAGGACATGAAGGATTGCGATCTATATCAAGAACGATAAAATCTACGAGCACATAGTTCCTATTTACAACAATAAGAATATCATTAATTCTTCCCATAGGTTTCTTAATAGTGGAATCCGCAAGGTGCAAGTTTAGAGAGCAATCATCAAAATTACGGAAATCTAGCAAATCGCACAAAGTTTTGGGAATAGTGGAAACACTAGCACCCAAATCACATAAAGCATAGAACTCAAGATGCTTAATCTTAATTTTAATAGTAGGTTCCCACTCATCATAAAGTTTTCTAGGGATAGAAACTTCCAACTCAAGCTTTTCTTCATAAGATTGCATCAAGGCATCAACGATATGTTTAGTAAACGCTTTATTTTGACTATAAGCATGAGGAGAATTTAGCACGGATTGCAACAAGGAAATACAATCTATCAAAGAGCAATTTTCATAATTAAATTCCTTGAAATCCAAAATAGTGGGTGTATTGAGATCTAAAGTTTTGACCTCTTTATTACC
This sequence comes from Triticum aestivum, assembly GCF_018294505.1. Taxonomy (NCBI): domain Eukaryota; kingdom Viridiplantae; phylum Streptophyta; class Magnoliopsida; order Poales; family Poaceae; genus Triticum; species Triticum aestivum. Next base: position 324,296,061 of record NC_057814.1, on the reverse strand, counting down.
ACTTCTATCAATTTTAGCATCAAGATCTAAAAACTCCAAATTTTTGGAACGCCTTCTAGGTAAAGGTGGATCATGTTCAGTCCCATCATTATCAAGATTCATATTGCAAAACAAAGATTTAATAGGGGACACATCAATAACTTTTAGATCTTCATCTTTATTTTTATAGAAATTTGAAGAACACGCTTTCATAAAGCAATCTTTCTTAGCACGCATCCTAGCGGTTCTTCTTTGCACTCATCAATGGAAATTCTCATGGCTTTGAGAGACTCACTGATATCATGCTTAGGAGGAATAGATCTAAGCTTTAAAGAATCAACATCAAGAGAAATTCTATCAACGTTCCTATCCAATTCATCAACTTTAAGCAATTTCTCTTCAAGCAAAGCATTAAAATTCTTTTGCGAATTCATAAACTCTTTAACACTAGTCTCAAATTCAGAGGGCATCTTATTAAAATTTCCATAAGAGTTGTTGTAGGAATTACCATAATTATTAGAGGAATTGCTAGGATAAGGCCTAGGATTAAAGTTTCCTCTATACGCGTTGTTACCAAAATTATTCCTACCAACAAAATTCGCATCCATATATTTATTATTATTCTCAATCAAAGTAGACAAAGGCATATCATTAGGATCAGAAGAAACACTCTTAGTAGCAAATAATTTCATAAGTTCATCCATCTTTCCACTCAAAACATTAATTTCTTCTATCGCATGCACTTTTTTATTAGTAGATCTTTCAGTGTGCCATTGAGAATAATTAACCATAATATTATCTAGGAGTTTAGTAGCTTCTCCTATAGTGATTTCCATAAAAGTGCCTCCCACGGCCGAATCTAAAAGATTTCTAGAAGCAAAATTCAATCCGGCATAAAATTTTTGTATAATCATCCATAAATTCAAACCATGAGTAGGGCAATTACGTATCATTAATTAAATCTCTCCCAAGCTTGTGCAACATGTTCATGATCAAGTTGCTTAAAATTCATAATATCGTTTCTAAGAGAGATGATCTTAGCGGGAGGAAAATACTTAGAGATAAAAGCATCATTGCACTTGTTCCAAGAATCAATACTATTTTTAGGCAAAGACGAAAACCAAGCTTTAGCAGGATCTCTAAGCGAAAAAGGAAATAGCTTCAATTTAACAATATCATTATCAACATCTTTCTTCTTTTGCATATCACACAAATCAACTAAGCTATTTAGATGAGTAGCGGCATCTTCACTAGGAAGGCCGGCGAATTGATCTTTCATGACAAGATTCAACAAAGCAGCATTGATTTCACAAGATTCAGTATTGGTAAGAGGAGCAGTCGGAGTGCTAAGGAAATCATTATTGTTGGTATTGTTAAAGTCACATAATTTGGTATTATCTTGAGCCATCGTGACAAACAAGCAATCCAACACACGAGCGAACAAAAGGCAAGCGAAAAAAAGGCAAACGGAAAACAGAGGGTGAATAAAACGGAAAACAGAGGGTGAATAAAACGGCAAGGGTGAAGTGGGGGAGAGGAAAACGAGAGGCAAATGGCAAATAATGTAATGCGGGAGATAAGGGATTGTGATGGGTACTTGGTATGTTGACTTTTGCGTAGACCTCCCCGGCAACGGTGCCAGAAATCCTTCTTGCTACCTCTTGAGCACTGTGTTGGTTTTCCCTTGAAGAGGAAAGGGTGATGCAGCAAAGTAGTGTAAGTATTTCCCTCAGTTTTTGAGAACCAAGGTATCAATCCAGTAGGAGGCTACGCGCGAGTCCCTCGCACATACAGAAAACAAATAAATCCTCGCAACCAACGCGATAAGGGGTTGTCAATCCCTTCACGGTCACTTACGAGAGTGAGATCTGGTACATATGATAGGATAATATTTTTGGTATTTTATGATAAAGATGCAAAGTAAAATAAAAGCAAAGTAAAAAATCAAAGAAAATAACTAAGTGTTGGAAGATTAATATGATGAAGATAGACCCAGGGGCCATAGGTTTCACTAGTGGCTTCTCTCAAGAGCATAAGTATTTTACGGTGGGTGAACGAATTACTGTTGAGCAATTGAAGGAATTGAGCATAGTTATGAGAATATCTAAGTATGATCATGTATATAGGCATCACGTCCGAGAAAAGTAGACCGACTCCTACCTGCATCTCCACTCATCGACCGCTATCCAGCATGCATCTAGAGTATTAAGTTCATAAAAACAGAGTAACGCCTTAAGCAAGATGACATGATGTAGAGTGATAAATTCATGCAATATGATAAAAAAACCCATCTTGTTATCCTCGATGGCAACAATCCAATACGTGCCTTGCTGCCCCTACTGTCACTGGGAAAGGACACCGCAAGATTGAACCCAAAGCTAAACACTTCTCCCATTGCAAGAAAGATCAATCTAGTAGGCCAAACCAAACTGATAATTCGAAGAGACTTGCAAAGATAACCAATCATACATAACAGAATTCAGAAGATTCAAATATTGTTCATAGATAAACTTGATCATAAACCCACAATTCATCGGTCTCAACAAACACACCGCAAAGGAAGATTACATCGAATAGATCTCCACGAGAGAGGGGGAGAACTTTGTATTGAGATCCAAAAAGAGAGAAGAAGCCATCTAGCTACTAACTATGGACCTGAAGGTCTGAGGTAAACTACTCACACTTCATCGGAGGGGCTATGGTGTTGATGTAGATGCCCTCTGTGATCGATGCCCCCTCCGGCGGAGCTCCGGAACAGGCCCCAAGATGGGATCTCGTGGGTACATAAGGTTGCGTCGGTGGAATTAGGTTTTTGGCTCCGTATCTGATCGTTTGGGGGTATGTAGGTATATATAGGAGGAAGGAGTACGTCGGTGGAGCAATAGGGGGCCCACGAGGGTGGAGGGCGCGCCCTGGGGGGTAGGCGCGCCCCCTACCTCGTGGCCTCCTCTTTTGTTTCTTGATGTAGGGTCCAAGTCTCCTGGATCATATTCGTTCTGAAAATCACGTTCCCGAAGGTTTCATTCCGTTTGGACTCCGTTTGATATTCCTTTTCTGCGAAACTCTGAAATAGGCAAAAAACAGCAATTCTGGGTTGGGCCTCCGGTTAATAGGTTAGTCCCAAAAATAATATAAAAGTGAATAATAAAGCCGAATAATGTCCAAAATAGTAGATAATATAGCATGGAGCAATCAAAAATTATAGATACGTTGGAGACGTATCATACGGTGGTCAAAACCTTCGGGAGTTTATATAATGAATTTTTACCAACCAAAAGAAGTATCGTGCAAGAAAACGGAGTCCGGAGAGCGCACGAGGTGCCCACGAGGCAGGGGGCGCGCCCAGGGGGGTAGGGTGCGCCCTCCACCCTCGTGGACGCCTCATGTCCTTCCCGGACTACTTCTTATTTTCCTATTTTCTTAAATATTCCAAAACAGAGAAAAATTGCCATTAGAACTGTTTTGGAGTCGGTTTACTTACCGTACCACATACCTATTCCTTTTTGGAGTCTGAAACGTTCTGGAAAGTGTCCCTTATGTATTTCTCCGGTGTCACGGCTTCTATAACATTAGTTTCAACATTTATCGGATTACCTGATATATATAATGTTTGATTCTTTGACTGTTCACCACCTTCGGAATTGTGCCTTCGAAGTGGTTAATTTTTATGGCACCGGAACGATAGACCTCCTCGATAACGTGAGGACCTTCCCATTTAGAGAGAAGTTTTCCTGCAAAAAATCTTAAACGAGAGTTGAATAGCAACACATAATCACCTACATTAAACTCATGCTTTTGTATCCTTTTGTCATGCCATCTTTTAACTTTTTCTTTAAACAGTTTGGCATTCTCATAAGCTTGGGTTCTCCATTCATCAAGTGAGCTAATGTCAAAAAGCCTCTTCTCACCGGCAAGTTTGAAATCATAATTGAGCTCTTTAATGGCCCAATATGCCTTATGTTCTAGTTCGAAAGGTAAGTGACATGCTTTTCCATAAACCATGTTATACGGAGACATACCCATAGGATTTTTATATGGAGTTATATAGGCCCATAATGTATCATCAAGTTTCTTGGACAATTCTTTCTAGATCTATTAACAGTCTTTTGCAAAATTAATTTGAGCTCTCTATTACTCAATTCTACTTGACCACTAGACTGTGGGTGATACGAAGATGCAATTCTATGATTAACGTCATACTTAGCAAGCATTTTACGAAAAGCACCATGAATAAAATGTGAACCCCCATCAGTCATTAAATATCTAGGGACTCCAAACCTCGGAAAAATAACTTCCTTAAGCATCTTAATAGAGGTGTTATGATCAGCACTACAAGTTGGAATAGCTTCTACCCACTTAGTAACGTAATCAACAACGACTAAAATATGTGTATACCCATTAGAGGAAGGAAACGGTCCCATATAATCAAATCCCCAAACATCAAACGGTTCAATAACAAGTGAATAATTCATAGGCATTTCTTGACGTCTACTGATATTACCAATTCTTTGACATTCATCACAAGACAAGACAAACTTACGGACATCTTTGAAGAGAGTAGGCCAATAAAACCCGGATTGCAATACCTCTAGAGGAAAGACAACATACATCTCATCAAAATATCGAAAGAATACCAAATTCACATGACTACTTACAGCAAGATGTAGCGACCCGACCCGAATGGATCAAGTCTCTGTGCTTAAGTGTCATCCCTGGATCGGTATGCCGACACACGCAGTACTCGAGGATTTATAACAGAGGTAAATCACATGTATAAAGTAACGTAAATACTGTTACCTCAATCCAAATAGCGGAAGTAACAAGGTTGTGGATTCCCATCAACACCAACGGCAAAGTTGAGTGTAGAAATCGTAACCCTAACGTATAACTTACTCGTCGTAAGAATCCTGCAACATGAAACGTTGCAGCCCGAAAACGGGTCAGCACATGGAATATGCTGGCAAATTCACATCATAGAGAAATGATGAACAAAGGCTATCACTACATGCATATATGGCTGGTGGAAGAGCTCTATGGTTATAATGTTTTTGCGAAAAGCCAATTTTTCCCTACTGCAAAGGAATAAATTTTATTTGACTATCATGGTGGTTGTTAAACATTGAGATGGTTGACAGCATCTCAATCCCAATTAAGTATCATCGTTAACCCAACCAAATTAATTAAAGTAACATGGTGATGAGATTCACATGATAATCCAAGTACTAGATACACAAGTTGTCCATAACCGGGGACACGCCTAATCATGATTAGTTTGTACACTCTGCAGAGGTTTGCGCACTTTTCCCCACAAGACTCGATCTCCTCCGTTGGATTTCTCGCACTACTTGGTGTTTGAGAAACGGATGATCGAGACACAGTCTTTCAGAAGCATTTACTCTCTACTCCGGGCAGAACGTTACACCTACAATCCCCCTACATCTGCTAGTCCACCTCTTCAAGAGCTCACACAACTTACTCAACTATGCCAGAGCCCATAATGGCTTGTGGCTGCACACGGAAGTTTCTAGCATGAATAATCTTATGATCCCTTTGAGTCTGGGTGGCGGTCCATAGGATGATCACACGGGTACTCCGGGATATCCAAAAATACAGGCAACACTGGGTTCTCCAGGTGCCTCAATCCACCCAGATGTTTATTTAAGTAGCCACCTTAAGTTGAACCATTAATTAACAATCTCACAACTGTCATGGAAATTCACTCAAACCCAATCCACGTCTACGAGCATAGCATAGCAATATAAGCAAACGTAGAAGTAACTCCCAAAGGTTTGATAATAAACAGGGCAATAGGTACTACCCCATCTACTTCCCAAAACCCATATATTAATCAGATCCTAATCATGCAATTGTTTGAGGATTGATCTAATGCAATAAAACTTTGTGGTAAAGAGGTATGATCAAAGTGTGAACTTGCCTGCAATGTTGATGAAGATGATTCGCACTCATAACTCTTGATAGTTCTACTCGTCACACTCCGGTCAATCTATCGTAAGCAAGCAATGATAACCACACATAAGCAATCACTCAAAAGATCAGAAAGAACGAAGAAGATACTTCGGAAAACATCAAAACCAAGCAAATAACTCTTGCAACATAAAACAATTTCTAACAGTACCAAAATTATGTGAATTTGGCCTTATCAGAAAGTTTAGGTCAAGAGCTTCGCTTTGCAAAAAGAATCAACTCAAACGGAGTTACGGAACTTAAGTTATGAACAAAAGAAGTTTGAATATGAATTTGAACAAATTTCGTAATTTGAAAATTTCAAAAAGTTGACGTGACCGGTTAACTGGATAGCTACGGCTGGTTTCATCTAATTTGGATGAACGAGTAAAAAGTTATGGCTATTTGAAAAATCAGGGTCAAGCTGTTTTGCAGAAGAAAAACAGCTACGGCTAAAAAAAATTAGGTCTAACGTATAAATACAGAGAACGAATAAATATACCACGACTTCGGAGTGAGGAGACAACTTCCAAAAGTACCGCCGGAGAGGAAAAATATATTTTTCTTTAAGGAATCTAGTCAAACCAAAATTTTGATTTAACCCGAATCGGATGATTTTTGGAGGCTCTATGGGTCTATATTTATTGGTGGAAAAAGGTTTAAAGGTCAAAAGTAGGCAATGTGGGACTAAACGTAGACGAAAAACAAACAAAAAAAGAAAAGCGCATGGGCCTAAAGCTTCGGCCGGCCGCGCGCGTGCGTGCGGCAGTTTTTTTTCAAACACTAAAAGAAGGAAAAAAATTAAGAAAAAGAAATATATTTTTTTTCTGCAACATAACCAAAAAAACAACATGGGCCGGCATGGGTGCACTGTGCACGTAGGCGATGGATAAAATTTGGGCGGCACGTACATTTTTTTGTTAGAAACATAAAGGAAAACTGTATAACGAAAACAAAAATAAAATTCTACATAGGCATATTATATATCAAAATTTTCAGAAAAAAATTTCCTACAGCATGAACATTTTTCTAGCATTAAATAAAATCCACAAAAATTCAAATAAATCAAAGAGTGCTACTGCTCTACTAAAATCCAATAAAAATCATTTTCAAAATACCAAAATGATTTTAAATTTATTTATCTCCAATTTTCTGATGTAGGGAATCATGTTACCCTATTTTTCATGTATTTTATTTTTGGAGAAAAATAATTTGAATATCACCCAAACAACTCCAAATTAAAAATAATTTCCAAAAGAACTTTGAATTTAATCCTTTGAAACTCCCAACTCATATTTCATATGTTTTGAAGAAGTCATTTTATCTTCGCTCGTGAAAATCATTGAGTTGCATAAAGTTTCAGAAGTGGAAATATTCTCAAATGAAATTCAAATATTTTCAACAGCCCTTTTCATTTAAATAAATGGAAGAAGTCATGTCATCTTCTCTCCAGGGTTTTGTGGTGAAAAGAATTTGAATTCATGGAGATCATAACAGTAATATGGAAGTTTGGGAAAGTCCTTTTATTCCCTCTCATTTAACTTTCAAAAAGTTTAGAATTTCACTCAACTTCACACAATCAATCAAATCTATCTATTTACTATAACATTCCAAAATTTAGAATTTTGGGATGTTACAAACCTACCACCCTTAAAATGAATCTTGTCCTCGAGATTCGGAGAGGCTAGAAAGAAATAGGTTAGGTTTGGGGTCTTCTCAAAATCCATTGATCATCATAGGGGGTCTCGGGTGCTAGCACCCTTAGAAACATTGTCATGGTCCCATCAGTACTCATATACTCCATCCTTATTCTTGACGGGGCCGGTCTTCTCAAATTCTCGAGATAATTCCTTCTCTGGCTCTTCAGGTAGTGGCATAACCTTTTTCTCAATTCTTCTGTCCCTTTGTCTTGGTATGGTCCTTCAGAGACTGGGTCTTCTTAGCTGACGGGTCAGGCGCCAATACTAACTAACTATCGATATCTCATGGTGGTTAACAATTTATGGTTTGTCCTGCAGGAAATGGGTCTAGGCTTCATTCTCACCGTATATACTACGATTGGCAACAGCTGCCTTGTACAAGGGAAAAATACTTATACCATTCTAAGGTTTAAACAAGGTTTTGATCGTCGTCTCTCCACTATAGGCAAGTCACTCAGATTTACCATCCCGTATAGCAAGGTGAACAATAAGAGTAAGTCGGTATGGTGATAAATCCATCCCGCACCCAAATCATTACCTTGTACATGGTTTAGCGAATCTCACATTCTAACACTCGGTCATCCTCACAAGCATTGCAGAATTTCTCTTGTCGACGAACTGGGTTCGGATAAATCCATAGATTCTGCAAGCCAAACAAACATCTATCGTTCCTTCCCAACCCTCAGGTTTTGCGTAACTCCTATAAGATCGTCTGTCGATAAAATCGTAACTTCTTCCAGGGTTTTTCCTTCAGCAAGAATGTGTTTGCTTCTTGGCAGGTCCTGGGGCCTGTGGGTTATGGCCCATCTCATCACTTGTAAACCTTGAACTCATCATTGGGCAACTGATCCTTAATCCAACATCCAACTTCCTAGTATTCTTAAATCCATCCAATTGTACTGTCTTCCTTCCTTTTATTGGCACCAAACTAGGACATGATTACTCAGACTCATCATGGAATTTCCATTGATACATATTTCCAACATCATACCTCCTTTATATCCAATAGTACTTCATCTCTTCATCCTCGGGGGATATCCCACATACCGAGAAAAAAAACTTATACTTATGAAGTCCATACTCCACTTCGTGGAACATCATTATCCTTTCCAGGGTCAAGCGTCCTTACAGGGGAATATTGGCCATCTCTGCATGACACTTCTTCAACTGGGAAACATGAAACACATCATGAACTCCTGACAGTCCATCGGGTGACTCCAACTTGTTGGCCACTTCTCCCATACGATCCAAAACTCGGTATGGTCCTACAAATCTCGGGGCTAACTTTCCCTTAACTCCGAATCGTTTAATTCCTCGCAGAGGGGACACACAAAGACATGCTCTGTCTCCAATTTCATGGACTACATGCTTGCGTTTTTGAGTCTGCATAACTCTTCTGCCTGGACTGAGCTACCTTTAGTCTATCTTGAATCAACTTAACATTCTCTTCTGACTCCTTGATCACATTTGGTCCAAACAACTGACGGTCTCCAACTTCATCCCGCATCAACGGTGTCTGGCTCCTTCTCCCATACAAAGCTTCAAAAGGGGCCATCTTCAAACTGGCTTGGTAACTGTAGTTGTATGAGAACTCCGCGCAAGGTAGATTATCATCCCTACTAGATCCATAATCTAGCGCACACGCTCTGAACATGTCCTCCAGAATCTGATTGACTCTCTCGGTCTATCCATCTGTCTGCGGATGAAAGGCTGTACTGAACTCTAGCCTAGTACCCAAAGTCTGGTGCAACTGATTCCAAAACTTTGAGGTAAACCGTGTTCCTCTATCTGATACGATGGTCCTCGGAACTCCATGCAGACATACGATCCTGGTCAAATATATCTAGGCCAACTTCGCACTTGTATAGGTGGTTTTCACTGGGATAAAGTGAGCCACTTTGGTCAAGCGAATCAACTACTACCCACATAGAATCATATCCCGATCGGGTTCTGGGAAATCCGGTAATGAAATCCATGCCAAGCTTATCCTACTTCCATTCGGGTATCGGCATAGGCTGTAGTAATCCGGCTGGCTTCTGATACTCTGCCTTTACTCTCTGGCATACATCACCTACGACTACATACTCCGCAATATCCTTCTTCATACCAGTCCACCAGAAACGCTCCTTCAAATCCAAATACATCTTGGTGTTTCCAGGGCGAATTGAGTATGGTGAGTCATGAGCCTCCTGAAGTATTTACTTCCTGATCTTTGCATTATTGGGAACATATACACGGTCCTTGAACCATAAGGTGTCGTGCTCATCCTTACAATAATCCTTGGCCTTTCCTTTGCTCATTTTCACTTTTATCGCATCAATCTCTTTGTCATCCTTCTGAGCTTCACGGATCCTTCCCAACAATGTAGACTGAACTTCCATTGCTACAACAAAACCCTTGGGAACAATCTCCAACCGAAGTTCCCTGAGATCCTCGGCTCACTCCTTTGGCAATCCTCCGCTTATGGGGGTATTCATCCTTGTTTTCTTTATGGTTGTGTCCTATTTCTCCACAAAGCTTGTATGCACAAGGTTTCTTCATATCCTTTCCATAAGGCCTCAATTTCTGGGACACAAGCCAAGACTTTGGCAAAGTCAACTTAAATTCTTTCCAAGTGGTTACTCCTTGCCATCCGTTGATGGTTTGGTACATCCTCCACCAAGTAGAGGCACCTCTTTCAAAGCACTCAAGAGCATGCTGGGTCATATCCTTTCCGGCTATAGGGTTATTCTCCATGTGATCCTCCATGTTCTGAATCCATCGGTCCGTCTCCAATTGACTCATCGGTCCAGAAAATACAAGCTCATCTCCATTCATCCTCTATTGGGTCCATGGGTTTGGGGTGGGATAAGAGAGATAGAGAGAGATGCACACAATACAAACAATAGTTTTGAAGAGACAGGTTTTTATTGTGGCCGTCGAAAAACAACAAACAAATGACAGCTCACAAACGTCGCATCTAACGTAGGTATAACAGGGATTTGGTCTTCTAAAGGTCTATAAGTCTTCAACGTTCTCCAAACTCTTCAAGTCTTGTTAATGTCTCCGATGGTTTCTTCCAATCATGCTTGTCCTTCTCAAGTTCTTTTTCCAAATCATCTCTGTTGACGCGAAGTCTCTCGTGACGTCCTTTAATATTTCTGGAGTTGCGCTCCAACTTCTGGGTCTCAACATCCTTGACATGAACCATGATCCTACTGTCCTTCAGTTCCTGACGAGTCTCCGTTGTCTCGAGGTTTTGTTTTCCCAGCTTGGCTACTTTCAACTTCTGGGTCCTGAGTTCTTCACGAAACGCTTACTTGTCGAATACTGCTTCGTGAAGGTTCATCTTTAAACTTCCTGATGTAATGCTCCAGATCCTGGTGATACACCAGCTAAGGTTAAAACTTCGTCTTGCTGGTAGGTGCTCCATCAGCCTTCTACCATCCAATCCTTCCATGCATATGCATGCTTAACTCAGCACGGTGACAATAGCATAAGCGGGTGATAACATCATGGATAGCCATGTTTCTGCTCTTGTCATTTCCATGAGCTATCTCCCCATAGTTGATATCTTTTGCCTTAGGGTTTTCCTTGACAGAACTTTGAGTTTTTAACTCTCCATGCTTCGGTCTTTCTCCGATACACCTTGATCTCAGGTATTGATAGCTTCCATAGTCTGCCAAGTTCCATAGGGGTAGCCTTACTAGGTCAAATCTGGGAATTCTTCAGAGCCTCCAATTCTCCTAGTCTTCAGAGTCTTCAACAGTTGTAGTTTCCATTATTCAGATGCACGGTAAAATCTCCTTCATTCCGTGGTGGTCGTGGTTGTCCGATATCTTGTACTTCTTGGAGTGGTTATATTCAGTCGAATCTTCGAGTGGTCCAAAAGGAAAAAGGGTATGGTCTCACTAAAAGGGAATATTTGAATTAACTCAGAAGAGAAGAGAGGTAAAAGATCTTTTTGAGAAGAAAAGTTTTTGAGATAATCCTTCCTATGGGCTTGCCAGTTTCTAGGGTCACGTCCTACAGTCAACATGTGCTCTGATACCATCTTGTAGCGACCCGACCCGAATGGATCAAGTCTCTGTGCTTAAGTGTCATCCCTGGATTGGTATGCTGACACACACAGTACTCGAGGATTTATAACAGAGGTAAATCACATGTATAAAGTAACGTAAATACTATTACCTCAATCCAAATAGCGGAAGTAACAAGGTTGTGGATTCCCATCAACAACAACGGCAAAGTTGAGTGTAGAAATCGTAACCCTAATGTATCACTTACTCGTCGTAAGAATCCTGCAACATGAAACGTTGCAGCCCGAAAACGGGTCAGCACATGTAATATGCTGGCAAATTCACATCATAGAGAAATGATGAACAAAGGCTATCACTACATGCATATATGGCTGGTGGAAGAGCTCTATGGTTATAATGTTTTTGCGAAAAGCCAATTTTTCCCTACTGCAAAGGAATAAATTTTATTTGACTATCATGGTGGTTGTTAAACATTGAGATGGTTGACAGCATCTCAATCCCAATTAAGTATCATCGTTAACCCAACCAAATTAATTAAAGTAACATGGTGATGAGATTCACATGATAATCCAAGTACTAGATACTCAAGTTGTCCATAACCGGGGACACGGCTAATCATGGTTAGTTTGTACACTCTGCAGAGGTTTGCGCACTTTTCCCCACAAGACTCGATCTCCTCCGTTGGATTTCTCGCACTACTTGGTGTTTGACAAACGGATGATCGAGACACAGTCTTTCAGAAGCATTTACTCTCTACTCCGGGTAGACCGTTACACCTACAATCCCCCTACATCTGCTAGTCCACCTCTTCAAGAGCTCACACAACTTACTCAACTATGCCAGAGCCCATAATGGCTTGTGGCTGCACACGGAAGTTTCTAGCATGAATAATCTTATGATCCCTTTGAGTCTGGGTGGCGGTCCATAGGATGATCACACGGGTACTCCGGGATATCCAAAAATACAGGCAACACTGGGTTCTCCAGGTGCCTCAATCCACCCAGATGTTTATTTAAGTAGCCACCTTAAGTTGAACCATTAATTAACAATCTCACAACTGTCATGGAAATTCACTCAAACCCAATCCACGTCTACGAGCATAGCATAGCAATATAAGCAAACGTAGAAGTAACTCCCAAAGGTTTGATAATAAACAGGGCAATAGGTACTACCTCATCTACTTCCCAAAACCCACATATTAATCAGATCCTAATCATGCAATTGTTTGAGGATTGATGTAATGCAATAAAACTGGGTGGTAAAGAGGTATGATCAAAGTGTGAACTTGCCTGCAATGTTAATGAAGATGATTCGCACTCATAACTCTTGATAGTTCTACTCGTCACACTCCAGTCAATCTATCGTAAGCAAGCAATGATAACCACACATAAGCAATCACTCAAAAGATCAGAAAGAACGAAGAAGATACTTCGGAAAACATCAAAACCAAGCAAATAACTCTTGCAACATAAAACAATTTCTAACAGTACCAAAATTATGTGAATTTGGCCTTATCAGAAAGTTTAGGTCAAGAGCTTCGCTTTGCGAAAAGAATCAACTCAAACGAAGTTACGGAACTTAAGTTATGAACAAAAGAAGTTTGAATATGAATTTGAACAAATTTCAAAATTTGAAAATTTCAAAAAGTTGACGTGACAGGTTAACTGGATAGGTGAAAACAAGACGAATCTATAGATGCTGGTTTCATCTAATTTGGATGAACGAGTAAAAAGTTATGGCTATTTGAAAAATCGGGGCCAAGCTGTTTTGCAGAAGAAAAATAGCTACGGCTAAAAAAAATTAGGTCTAACGTATAAATACAGAGAACGAATAAATATACCACGACTTCGGAGTGAGGAGACAACTTCTAAAAGTCCCGTCGGAGAGGAGAAATATATTTTTCTTTAAGGAATCTAGTCAAACCAAAATTTTGATTTAACCCGAATCGGATGATTTTTGGAGGCTCTATGGGTCTATATTTATTGGTGGAAAAAGGCTTAAAGGTCAAAGGCTAGGCAATGTGGGACTAAACGTAGACGAAAAACAAAAAAAAAAGAGGAGAAAAGCGCATGGGCCTAAAGCTTCGGCCGGCCGCGCGCGTGCGTGCTGCAGTTTTTTTTTCAAACACTAAAAGAAGGAAAAAAATTAAGAAAAAGGATAATATTTTTTTTCTGAAACATAACCAAAAAAGAACATGGGCCGGCCTGGGTGCACTGTGCATGTAGGCGACGGATAAAATTTGGGCGGCACGTACAGTTTTTTTTATTAGAAACAGAAAGGAAAACTGTATAACGAAAACAAAAATAAAATTCTACATAGGCATATTATATATCAAAATTTTCAGAAAAAAAATTTCCTACAGCATGGGCATTTTTCTAGCATTAAATAAAATCCACATATATTCAAATAAATCAAAGAGTGCTACTGCTCTACTAAAATCCAATAAAAATCATTTTCAAAATACCAAAATGATTTCAAATTTATTTATCTCCAATTTTCTGATGTAGGGAATCATGTTACCCTATTTTTCATGTATTTTATTTTTGGAGAAAAATAATTTGAATATCACCCAAACAACTCCAAATTAAAAATAATTTCCAAAAGGACTTTGAATTTAATCCTTTGAAACTCCCAACTCATATTTCATATGTTTTGAAGAAGTCATTTTATCTTCGCTAGTGAAAATCATTGAGTTGCATAAAGTTTCAGAATTGGAAATATTCTCAAATGAAATTCAAATATTTTCAACACCCCTTGTCATTTAAATAAATGGAAGAAGTCATGTCATCTTCTCTCCAGGGTTTTGTGGTGAAAAGAATTTGAATTCATGGAGATCATAACTGTAATATGAAAGTTTGGGAAAGTCCTTTTATTCCCTCTCATTTAACTTTCAAAAAGTTTCGAATTTCACTCAACTTCACACAATCAATCAAATCTATCTATTTATTATAACATTCCAAAATTTAGAATTTTGGGATGTTACACAAGACTTCTCCCATGTCCTCAGGAAGAGACGTAACTACTCACAAATCATATTCATGTTCATAATCAGAGGGGTATTAATATGCATAAAGGATCTGAACATTTGATCTTCCACCAAATAAACCAACTAGCATCAACTACAAGGAGTAATTAACACTACTAGCAACCCACAGGTACCAATCTGAGGCTTTGGGACAAAGATTGGATACAAGAGATGAACTAGGGCTTGAGAGGAGATGGTGCTGGTGAAGATGTTGATGGAGATTGACCCCCTCCCGATGAGAGGATCGTTGGTGATGACGATGGCGATGATTTTCCCCTCCCGGAGGGAAGTTTCCCCGGCAGAACAGCTCCGCCGGAGCCCTAGATTGGTTCCGCCAAGGTTTCGCCTCGTGGCGGCGGAGTTTCTTCCCGAAAGCTTGCTTATGATTTTTTTCAGGGTAAAAGACTTCATATAGCAGAAGATGGGTACCGGAGGCCTGCCAGGGGGCCCACAAGGCAGGGGGCGCGCCCCCTACCCTCGTGGCCAGGGTGTGGGCCCCCTCTGGTACTTTCTTCGCTCAGAATTTTTTATTAATTCCAAAATTAACTTCTGTGGAGTTTCGGGACTTTTGGAGTTGTGCAGAATAGGTCTCTAATATTTGCTCCTTTTCTAGCCCAGAATTCCAACTGCCTCCCTCTTCATGTAAACCTTGTAAAATAAGAGAGAATAGGCATAAGTATTGTGACATAATGTATAATAACATCCCATAATGCAATAAATATCGATATAAAAGCATGATGCAAAATGGACGTATTAGATGGCTGGCCTCCTGGGTCGCCAGGACGCTCCGCAGGTTGCGCTGGTAGGCCGCCGCCATGCTCGGCAAGCCGAATGGCATGCGAACATAGTTGTGAGGTGGGCCCTTGCAATGTCCCACACGTGAAGGCCAGAAGCGCTCCTGAGATGCGGCCCTGTTGAGCCCTGGGATGTCGATGCAGACGTGCAGCCCGCCATCCTCGCCAGGATGGGGAGCTGCGCTAGGTGGGCGGCCATCGCCGCGCATGGCCTTTGCATCCTGTAGCTCCTGAGTGGTCTTGGCGATGAACTCCTGAGCGCCGGGCACTCCTCGCCCGGTGTCCTCCTGAGGGAAACGTGCCGCAAAGCACGCCTCCACGTGGTGCCCGAGCGCCTCCCTCGTGATGTTGGCTAGGCCTGAGGCCCTCCAGAAGAGAGCCCCCGAGCCTTGCCCGAGGAGGGCGTCGGGCATGCCTTCCTATGTGGCACCGCTAGAGGCGCCGCTCCCCTGAGGCCCTGCACGGAGTAGTTGCTTCTTCTTCTTGGGGATGGCCTTAGGAGGGTATATGGTGCCTTGGTTGTCGGGGTCTTCGATTGCTGCGGCTTGGAAGGCGCGCTCGAGGGAACACACCGCATCCCTTTCTTCGCAGGGGACTGTGATGATCCTGCCACTTCCTGGCATCTTGAGGACGTTGTAGCCGTGGTGGGTCACTGCCATGAACTTGGCCAGCGCTGGGTACCCGAGGATGGCATTGTATGGCAGACGGATGTGGGCGACGTCAAAGTCGGCGAGCTCGGTGCGGTAGTTTTCGCGTTGTCCGAAGGTGACAGGGAGGCGGACCTGCCCTATCGGTGTGGTGGAGCCGTCCATCACTCCTGAGAAGGGCTTGGTGGGCTGAAGCTGATCGTACGGCACTTGAAGGCTGTCGAATGTCTCAACGGACAGGACGTTAAGCCCTGCGCCGCCGTCGATGAGGGTCTTGGTGACTTGTACCTTGCTGATGAGGGGTGAGCAGAGCATCGGGAGGGCGCTAGCAGTGACCGCGCACTTGAGCTGGTCCGCCGAGCTAAAGTTGATGGCGCACTTGGACCACCTGAGCGGGCGCGTGGCCTCAAGCCTGGGAAGGGCTGCGTTCACCTCGCGAGCAAACTGCTTGAAGATACGCTGAGATGCTAGGGCCTGAGCTCCGCCCAAGATGCAGGCGATAGCACGCGGTTCCTGGAAGCCCCCAGCCCCTAGTCCTGATGGTGGTCGTCGTTCCTTCTTAGTGGTGGCGGCAGCGGAGGAAGACCCGCGTTGCCCTGAGGACGGTCCTCACGAGGCTGATCCCTCCAGGCGCCCTCACGAGGCTGGTCCTGCCAGCGGTCTTCACAAAGCCGGTCGCGCCACTCCTGGCGGGGGCCGTGATCGACCCAGCGCCCTCCGCCTCGTCCTCCTCCTCGGTCGTACCCTCGATCATTGCGCTCTGGGCATTGACCGAAGCGTCCATCTCGAATGGCCCTGAGCTCTTGACAGTCGTTGGTGTTGTGGTTGTGCATGTTGTGGAAGGCGCAGAAAGGACGGCTGCTCTTGGACGACTCGGGGTGGTCCCGACCGCGCTTCGTGTCAGGCTCCGCCGCGAGCACAGCCACCCCTTGCGCTTCATGTCCTTGGCCTTGGCTTTCATCTCCTCCGGGTCAGTAGCTGGGAGCTCGAGGAGGGAATGGCGCCCTTCCTCAGCTCTAGCGCACTTGGTCGCCATGTTGAACAGCTCCAGAGCCATGCATAACTCCTCGTGGATGGCGAGCTCCTCTTTCATCTTCACGTCGCGGACGCCATCGGAAAACGCGGAAATGATGGCCTCATCCGTCACCTTGGGGATCTTGAGACGAACGTTGTTGAAGCGCTAGATGTACTTCTGCAGGGTCTCTCCTGGCTACTGCTTGATGCGGCGCAGGTCACCCGCGGCCGGAGGGCGGTCTTGAGTGCCCTGGAAGTTGGCGATGAAGCGGTCGCACATCTCATCCCAGGAGGAGATCGAGCCCGGGGGCAGGTTCAGGAGCCATGAGCGAGCACCATCCTTGAGAGCCATGGGGAACCAGTTCGTCATGACTTTTTCGTCGTCGTTGGCCGCCTCGATGCTCAGCTCGTAGAGCTGCAAGAACTCCGCAGTGTCGGGGGTGCCGTCGTAGCGAGGAGCCAGGTCTGGCTTGAACCTTCCCGGCCAGACGATGCTACGCAACTCCGGAGTGAAGGCGCAGCAGCTTGCTGTGGCCAGCGGGGCCCTTTGCTGATGCGGAGCCTGCCCCTGATGTCCGCGCGCCACCACTGCAGGCGGCACGTGGTCTTGTCGCGGTGGCGCTGGGAGCGCGGGAGCATTCTCTTGCGGCCGGGGAACTTCTTGGCAGCTCCCTTCTTCTCGCGCAGGTGCCCGACGCGGTGGGTCACGCCGGGGGGCCGCACGCCTTGGCGCTAGAGCGCCGTCTTGGTGCGGAGGTGGTGGAGGTACTCCATGAGCTACGTCGCCCGCAGCTGGCGGTGGGCGAGGCAGCAAGAGGGAGGGTACGGGGGAGCCCCCAGCGGCGCTGACGAGCTCGGCGATGTGGTCCAACCAGTCCTCGTAGAGGTCGTCGACCGGGCGGTAGCGCAGGAGCTCGCGCGCCATGAGCAGTGCAGCCTGCGCGTCCGTGGGAGCGCGACGAGTGTGAGACGATGAGCCGGCTGGGGTCAGCGACGGTGTGGCGGTACGACCATCCTGCCGCACCGAGGGGTGCAGCGAGGACGCCTGTTGCTCGTTTCCCGCCGGACCGGTGGCGGCATTGGCGGCGGGCAACGGGGAATGACGGGGAGGCCCGCCGACAGGGGCTAGCTGAGCGACACGGGCGGCGAGGGCGGCCAGGCGCTCAGCGCGGGCTCGACGAGCGTCCGCCATGGATGCGATGGAGCGGTGGAACGCGGATTGGCGAAAGGAAAGCTTCGGCGCACCCCTACCTGGCGCGCCAAATGTCGGATATCAGGTTCCGGCAAAACCCTTGAGCTTCGAACACTGGGGTGTGCACGAAGATCTCTCCTCCCCCTAGCTCACGCCCTCACCGCGGTCTCAAGGCTCAGCATGTCGAACTCACAGAACAAGGGACACAAGAGTTTATAATGGTTCGGGCCACCAATGTGGTGTAATACCCTACTCCAGTGTGGTGTGGTGGATTGCCTCTTGGGCCGAGGAAGAACTAGTACAGGGGAAGAACAACCTCCTGAGGAGAGGTGCTCTTGTGCTCGGTGAGCTAGTGTTGTGGCTGGTGATCCGAATCATCCCTCCTTTGCTAAGGTGGTGGCTAGTCCAATTTATAGAGGCCCTGGTCCTCTTCCCAAATGTTTAGGCGGGAAGGGATCCCACAACGGCCAAATTTGAAGGGAGACAACTAGTACAACTTATCCTGACTAAAGGTGGTCTTCGGCTGCCAAAGGCTCTGGTGGTGACGCCGTCTTGGGCTCCACGGTGACCTCCGTCCTACCGTCCTGCTGGTCTTGGTCTCGTTGCACTGATATGGAAACCTTTGCCTGATGCCTCGGGACTCCTCGCCTGCGCTTGCCTCTTTAGCACCAAAGAGGAAACGAGGACATTGCGCGCGCTGGCGCCCGCCTGGCCCCGGTCGTCATGGCTTACATCACAGGAACCTCGCGAGGTGCCCCTTGCCTTGATCTCTCTGCCCCTCGCGAGGCAGCCTGGTGAGGCCGCCCACGAGGAGATCTTGCGTTGTCCGCCTCGGGAGGCTTGGCCCCTCGCGAGGGTCTTGAGTGTTTGCTGGTGAAGATGGGCCGTACAGGGCCGCTGGTGGCGCCACATCGTGGGCCGCAGGCAGGCAAGTCTGGGGACCCCCGTTCCCAGGACGCCGACAAAAACCTTCCCCAAATGGGACAAATTTTTTACCATGGCATGTTGATGCCGCTCCATGATAGCATGCCAAGCTTCATGAATTTCAGACGAGTTTTGGATTTACCAGAATCTAAAAACTAGGTATCTCAATGTTTTGCCGGCAATCAATAGTGCCCTGGTGTTTGAATTTCATTCCCATCTCTATCATGGGACCTAAAAATTCACCAAAGGACACACATGTGATTTTTCTACCAACTTTGGTGCACCGGAGCATGTGCTTGTAGTTCAAATTTGAATTATGCACATTAAATGCCCAAAAACTCAATTAATGTATAAAAAAGGCCAAACGAACCCCGAAAAATTCCAAAATTAAACACAACACTCCTGTTGTTCTATGTTGACCCTAGAATTTTTTTGAAAGCAATAAGAGGCAATGGATATCGTTCCGTCCCCAAAGGTGGCACGTTCCCTACAGAAACCATCACGCTTGTTGTGAGAAGCTCTGGTTTGTGAGAAGCTTATACCCAATGCTGCCCCAAATGGGACAATTTTTTTACCACGACATGTTGATGCCGCTCCATGATAGCATGCCAAGTTTCATGAATTTCAGACGAGTTTTGGATTTACTAGAATTTAAAAACAAGGCATCTCAATGTTTTGCCGGCAATCAACACTGCCCTGGTGTTTGAATTTCATTCCCATTTCTTTCATGGGACCTAGAAATTCACCCAAGGACACACATGTGATTTTTCAACCAACTTTGGTGCACTGGAGCATGTGCTTGTAGTTCAAATTTGAATTATGCACATTAAATGCCCAGAAACCCAATTAATGCATAAAAAAGGCCAAATGAACCCCGAAAAATTCCAAAATTGAACACAACACTCCTGTTGTTCTATGCTGACACTAGAATTTTTTTGAAAGCAATAAGAGGCAACGGATATAATTCCATCCCCAAAGGTGGCACGTTCCCTACCGAAACCATCACGCTTGTTGTGAGAAGCTCTGGTTTGTGAGAAGCTTATACCCAAACCTGCCCCAAATTGCTTGACTTGATCACTATGATTGCTTCCTTTGTTGCATCACCCATGTTCCATTCTTACTCGCTTTCTTGGGTTGATGACATACATCGCTACAAAAAAATACACTTCCGTGATGATACGTGTTTGTCATAGTAGGTCACGTTTTTTGTCATGCATGTACATCCATGACGATTTTATGACAGAATCAAGATAGTCATACCTGTGCTGTTGTAGAAGTGTTCCATGACATTACCAAAATTATCATTACAGAAGTGTCCACTTCCATGACGGTAAATGGCGCGTCATGAAAGTGCTTTCGTCAAGGGTGACCGACACGTGGCATCCACCGTAACGGGTCGCCGTTAAGCTATCGGGTCCGGTTTTGGATCCGATAACCCGTTAACAGTCCGGACCAATGAGGACTTTCCATGTGTAAAATTCTTATTGGCCGGAGGAAACACATGTTGGCTCACCATTGGGACAGATGTCATCCACTCATTAGACAGGAGGCGCCTATGACAGGTCGACACGTGGCACGGCCCAACAGTGGCCCATTCCAGTGAAAAAGGCCGGCCCAGTAAAAATTAGCAGGCCAGCCCATATAAGCCCTACTTGTGTCAGGTCCATTTAAGCCCACGACCCATACGAGATGTGCCAATTCAGCCCGTCAACGGCCCGTTAAAGATTTGACACCATTGCAGCCCATCGTCAATTCGAGCCCTTTAATAGCCCGCTATATATTTGGGCTCAATATCGGCCCGATGTGATTTCGGCCTGTTAACGGCCCATTCAAGGGATGGGCCCATTTTCAGGATGTACATCTTTCGGCCTTTTAGCGACCCATTTAAATGTTGGGCCAATTTTCGGCCCGGTGTGTCTTTCAGCCTGTTGACGACCCATAAATGAGTTGGGCCATTTGTAGTCGGACCTTAGTTTTGGCCTTTTAGCGACCCATTTAAGTGTTTGGCCAATTCCCGGCCCGGTGTGTCTTTCAGCCTTTTGACGGTCCATAAATGAGTTGGGCCATTTGTAGTACGACCTGAGTTTTGGCCTTTTAACGGCCCATGCTCTTCATGGTGCAATACCAGCCCGATTTCTCTTTCGGCCTGCTAAAGGCCCACAACACAGTTGGACCATTTATAGTACGACCTGACATTCGGCCTCTTAGCGGCCCATGCTCTTCATGGTCTAGTACGAGCCCCCTGTCTCTTTCGGCCTGCTAAAGGCCCACAGTATAGTTGGGCCATATGTAGCCCGACCTTAGTAACGGCCTGTTAATGGCCCGTGAAATCAAATGGGCCCACCTGTTGCCCACTTTGATGTCGGCCTGTTAACGACCCGGGAGGTAAGATGGCCGAGAATTAACTTTCGGCCTGGTAACGGCCCATTATCTTAATGGGCCAACTAAAGTTCGTACATGTCTTTAGGCCCAATTAGATAATTCGAGCCCATTACGACGAGCAATTATGCACAGGACCAAAACCGATCAAGCAAAGGTACGGTATACATGGAAAAACATTGATCCAGCATATATTACAGGAAATTACATCCACTGGGCAATCAAAGATTGATGCCAATGCAAATAGAACAGAACCTAACGATCTACAACGTCAAAATCTGCAACCTCAGCGCGGATGACGCCCATAAGCATGTGTGCAAGTTCTTGCTGCTTTGCTACATTGTCTCTAAAAACATTGATCAGTTGTTGTTGCGCACGAATGTGCACCTCTGATTCCTCCACCATTTCCATCATTGCTTCAACCATTAATTGGTTCACAAACATACATTTTTTCCGTTGCATTCGAGACAGAGGAAAATGAACAGATTCAGATGGAGATTTTGGCAGGCTTGTATTATTGATAGTGGGGAGTGTCTCGACCACTGCATCATAACATAAATTAGGACGGGAACCGAACAGATTAATCATGAGTTATTGCCATATTACCTGGCCTAGATTTATAGGAAAGAAACAATGGGGTTGCCTTGCTGTTTTCAGAGTTTGTCTTCTTATCTTCAGCAGCCTGCACCAAATTAACACACTAGCATTGCTATCATTCGCCAGGTCAGATAATAGGAAAGCAACATTGACACAACGAACATTTGGGCAACCAGACCACACCAGCCTACACCAAATTAACACAATATGGCACATCTATCATCAGCCAGGTAAGGTAATATGAAAGCAACATTGACGCAATGAATGAATGGGCAACCAGAACAGCACTACAATTCAGTAATGTGCATGATATGAGATAGTACACTCATGCAGCTCAGTATGCAAAACTACCAGGCAGTTTTCCTTACAAAAATCAACATTGTCGCGTTTAACGTTTTGCTACAACTGAATTTAGATCAGATAAAGGTTGGAGTCACACCGATTAACAAAATATATGCTGATGTCAAAATATAGTGATATACAGCAGGTACTTACATCAGCATTGGAGCATAGAGAATTCCAGCAAGATACTTTCCTCGAATATGATCCCAATGGAGGGAATCTTCTATCGTTTAACCTTATTTTCTAAAAGAGAGATGGGTAAGAAACATGTAGAAAATATGATCAAAATGCTATAAAATTTCATGATGCGAGGATACGCACACGCTTCTTAGAATGGAGTTGACATATTTTTGCTGGACTGGAGCGGACTAGTTCTTTGGCCACTGGAATCTGCTTATTATCAGTGGGAGTTGTGTTTCTCTGTGCTGGAGCAGTATCTATGAAAACTGGAGTTGGTTTATTATCTCTTGACGTTTGGATCGTTTGCAAAGACCTGGTTTGTAACCCTTCAGATTCTAACATAGCTGTCTTCCCATTGCATGCCTTATATAGAAGAATGGTGCTTCAATTATAAAACATACTACAACAAAGATGGAATAGGTACTGAAGAATAGAAAGGCATGACATATTGACATGTATTCCCTCATCCGGAAATAAATGGATGGGTCTAGGCGTATTTCAGTTCTAGATACATCCAGTTTTATCCATTTCTACGACATGTAATCCGGACGGAGGGAGTATGATGTAAGAGCTAGGGATACGACAGGACAACAGTGTAAAAACACTACTTGAATGTAAAACTGTATGTTAGCGGAATACATTACAGAAAAACACTAAGGCAACATATGTGTGTATGATTGGGAAACTAAGATGGCATTGCAAGAGACCACTAGAACAACACTTCAATGTAGAAAAAGAACATGGTATGGTAGACAGATGAAGTACATACTGATGAATAACAATGCATCAGATATTGAGAAGCATGATGTCCAAACTAAGCAGATGGCATTGCGATAGACTAGAATGACAGTACTTGAATTTGAAAACATGTTATCATTAATGGAATAGGTACTGAAAAACAGGAAATCATGCCATATTTACATGCATGATCAGTAGGCGAAGCACAAGGCATTGCAACAGAGTAGATGCACTCCAGGACATTATATGCATGTGTACCCATATCAAGGGCCAAGTTAGAGCAAGGACCTTATGGGGTGAATATGATTCATCATCTTTCTGCAAGTCTTGTGAAGAACTGCCTTTACATGTTCCATCATATTGGGTATCATTGAAGTCAAGTTTGTTGGCCGTTACATTGCTCCGTGAAGTTCTTGTGGATAAATCAGTGGGTGCAATTATATCTGACAGCATGGAAGACAACTAGTAGTTAGATTTATGTAATGAGTGCCTGTAGGAGACGAAATAAATAGTAGGACTGGGCTTAACTAGCAGCAACAGGTCTCAAAAACTAAAGGGAGAACACAGATGAAAGCTACAGAATATGTATCGTTTGTACTCGAGATTAACTAGATGGCACACAAAAGTATTAAGGAACAACATAGGTTATACTAGAAGTGGTATAATACTATAATCACCAGCCCGTGGGATAGCATTGGCTGATGGATGATAACTATGGAAGATCGTTACCTAAAGAACGAGTCTCTTAGCTGAACTATGGAACAGCGTTAACTCCTGAACAAGACCCGTAAGAGATCAACATCAATATACAGTGAAATGTGTTATTCTATTTTCAATGCTTAGATGAATAACAAAGCCATGAATGTTGCACACAAGTAAGATGAGGGTACAACCTATCTGGCCGCCATCCATATGAGTGCGCATCATGTGCTGACTTGTCGATGGCCCTGCAGTTGTTGTGGCTGTCCATGTCGGGCACGCGCATTCGATGCAGGGAATTGTTGAGTGGGGACTATAGCTCCCTTCTGGTGCATGCTTCGCTTGTTGGAGCAGCCGCGGTGAGTCAGAAGACGGTGTGGCTGAAGATGCAGAAAACGCATAATGTTAAGAACAATACATCTCTCTGATCTGAAGAAATACCCTAAGAGATCAACAGCAAGGTACGAGAGGGGTCACACGTCTGTTGACTGAAGACTAAATTGGGGTCACACGATTTTATTTTATTTTGGTACTGTCCGATCTACGCCGGATGGCTTGATGGCCGTCTTGTGCCTCCCGGCTGACACTGTTCGGAATCTTCCCCGAAGAGCCAGCGACCACCGGCAGAGCAGCCTGCCTTCGCCATCCGTGGCCCCGACCAAAACCCCGCTTACCGCCCACCGCACTGCTGTGGTTTCGCCGCCCCCGGGCCTATCCACAAAGACTCGCCGTCATCCAGATCCGGCGGCGGAGGTACCTTCAATCCACACAACTCTAACATAGCCATCTAAGTGCTGCTTCCACGGCGAACTTGTGCCCCCGCGCCCTTACGTTAGACACCAGCCAACCGGCAACCTAGGAGCTCCGCCGGCTCGAGGAGTGCTGCCTCCCATTGGGAATCGATTGGCCCAGAATAAAAATTCAGACCACTAACACCTAAATAAAAGTGATTTGAGATGAGGGTGCGACCTATCTGGCGGCCCGGTGAAGTAGGCAGCTCTAGCTGCCTAGTCGGTGAGGCCGGAACGGTTGCGGTGGCTACCGGCGGCAGGGAAGTAGAGATGTCGCGATGGTCGATGGCTATGGGGAAGCAGCGCCGGGGCTCTGGATGGGTCCAAAGTTGGAGCCGCTCCGGCACCGTGAACAACGGCGGGGGTGAATCGGCTCCGGTACGGTTCACGCGGCCGTCATCGAGGCAGCTCCGGCAGCACGGAGTAAGAGGCAAACGGCCCAGTGCACGACGGCAAATGGACATCGTCTCCAGGATTAGAGAGGAGGGCGGCTGTGAATTTGGTGCGGTGGGGGGCGCCATGGAGGAGGGGCTGAGGTTTCGTGGCTCGGGAGAAGGGAGCTTTCGGGGAGAAGGTGATTTGGCGCCCACGAGGTATGAATGGGGAATTGGGAGGGGGAACCATGTCTTACGGACGCATTTGTCTGAAATGTGTGGGGGGGATTACAGTTCTACCCCTGCCTTTAGGCTTCTCGTCTTGGGTCTGTGTACTGAGGGTCGGGGATAGTAGAGTAACTTTGCTTCTCCCAAATAGTGGGCGCGAGCAATTTCGGGCGAGGAGGGCATGTTTTGAAATATACTGGGCGCGAGTGATTTTGGGCGAGGAGGGCGTGTTTTGAAATATAATGGGCGCGAGCGATTTCGGGCGAGGAGGGCGTGTTTTGAAATATAGTGGGCACGAGCGATTTCGGGTGAGGAGAGCGTGTTTTGAAATAGTGGGCGCGAGCTATTTCGGGCGAGGAGAGGGTGTTTTTCCGACCATGGTTTATGAATTATTCGGCACATGTCATTTCGGCCGAGGAGAAGGTGCGCTTGGATGAAGTTACGAACCTACCCTCGATGTACAATGGGCCAATTGATGCATGTCCCACATAGGCCAGTAATTTCGCGTCTCCCATTTATTTGCTCGGGCGAATTCCACCGAGCAGAGGGTGTTTAACAGTTCGTTCAAATTTTGGGAGAACGAGCATCCACGTCTACCTTACCAAGTCAATTCGAATCAAATTTTGAAATATTAGCTTGCCACTTCTTTTTTAGATGGAGAGATGATGCTCGGGAGTAATGTGTTTTTACATGCTCGTTGCTAGCGATTTACTATATGACAAATAGTTGACTCACTCAAAAACGGGAATAAAACCCAAAATGAAATATCTCGATTCAATGAAATAGCTCGTTCACCAGGTCAAAATAGTGAACTAAATCCAAAATTAAACACCTCAATCGAGTAGCATGTTGTACAGTATTATAGTACTCCATGAACATGTTGATAGTCAAATTAATGAAGTTGTTTGATATACACATATCTCCGTTCATGTGTGGATTGCAGACAACATGTTCTCCAATTTAAATATTTGAATGCAAGTTTATATCGAAACATGGTTTATATCAGTCTTTGATGCATAAAACGCGACCTCCCCCTCTCCCGGACTCCTGCTCTCTCTCTCTCTCTCTCTCTTGCCAATAATCTTCAATTCTGTCACACGCATCCAACACACAAACCTTGTTGGTCCCTCTCCCTCTCTCTCTCTCTCTCTCTCTCTCTCTCTCTTTGTGTGTGTGTGGGGGGGTTTCTTTCTAGTTCGCATGCATATATACTCCATCTATAGGTCTCTATTGCACACTATGTATGATTCTCTAGTCCTAGCTAAATATCTTGGGTGCACTCATCCTACGCACACAAATTCCTTGGCTCGTTGCCCGTCACTCTCTCACGCACCACTCTATCGTCTCGGAGCTCTTCCCTCTCTCTCTCAAACTCTCCATCTACCTGGGTGACACATACACATGCATATCTCACTCGCACTCAATAGACCCATCTAAAACTTTATCTCTCTCCCTCGTTCTCTCTCCATCTCACACGCACACACACACACAATCTCATGCCTAGCCAAGTATGATGGTATCTCACTCAAATGTAGGCACACGCAGTCCCCCTATATGTATATGATTAGCTAATCTTAGTCTCCATCACAAACATGTGCATGGTATATCTCGATTTCTCTCAGGGCATCCTTCTATCTCGCACGCACCTCCCTCGATCTCCCACTAATATAAGTCCCCTCACGATCTCGAGGGGATCTCTCTATCACAAACACACCCTCTCTCCCTCCCCATGCGTCCATGTTCTCCATGTGTCCCTCTCGACCTTTGTTCCTTGTTGGCCAGACCTCTATTGGACATGTGCTATAGGGGTGTCTCTCTCCATTGCAAACAATCACGCACTAGCTATCTTCGTGTATCTCCTCACCTTGCTTTTCTATCTCAGAAATGCATGTGTGATATATGTTTGCATAAGAAACAAAAAATGCACTATCTCTCTAATTTATCGTTTGTTGTCCCTTTCTCTTTCACACACATACTCTTTTTGCACACTCACTCATTCTCCTTCACACGCACTTGATCTCTCTCGACTTAGGCACTCTCTTCAGTCCATAGCATATAGATTTATTGAAAAGTCAAACATCACAAAGTTTGACCATGTACGTGGAGAAAAACATTTACATCTAGAACGGCAAACATATACCATTAGATTCATCATGAGATGTAGTTTCATATGATGTATCTTTGGTATTGTAGATATAAATAACATTTGCGTAAACCTGATCAATGTTTCCAAAGTTCGACTTCTAAATTTTTTTACATGCACTGCATTATCGAGTGGATGGAATATGTCTTTCCCCCTCTCAGCTATCTGGCGCACCACTCAGCCTTACCGGGGCTCCTCTATCTCTCTCAAACTTTATATCTCCCTGGTTCACACATACACATGTCTCGCTAATGCTACATATAGACCCATCCAACACTCTCCGCCCTTGTTCTCTCTATGTGACACGCACCCCCCTAAGTACCATAATCCCTCACTCCATCATAGGCGCACGCACTCCCCCTAAGTATGATTATCTCTCACTAGCCATCAGGAACACACGTATTGTATCCTTCCATCCATACGTCTATCTCGATATCTCTCGGGGTATATTCTATCGCGCACACACCTTGTCACTCGATCTCCCACCCATGTAGTCCCATCACGATCTCCAGGGGATCTCTCTATCACAAACATAAACTCTCTCCTCCCCATGTCTGCATTTTCTCCGTACGTCTCTCTCGACCACTCTCCCTTGCTTGTCAGACCCCTGTTGGACACGTGCTAGGGGTCTTTCTCTCTCGGTTGCAAACAACCACACACTATCTCCTCACCTTGCTTCCATTGTCAAAGATGCATGTGTGATATGTTTGCATAAGACACACACGCCTTTTCTCTACTTTTATCGTGTGTTGTCCATGTCTCTTTGACACACGCACACACACTTTTTTCACTCACTCTTTCTATTTCACTCTCTCTCTCTCTCTCTCTCTCTCTCTCTCTCTAGTTAGGGACTCTCTCACGTCCATAAGCATATGGATGTTTTGAAAAGTCAAACCTCAGAAAAGTTTGACCAGGTATATGTGGAGAAAAACATTTACATCTGGAACGATCATTAGATTCATCACAACATGTACTTACTTCATACTATCATTTATCTTTGGTATTGTAGATATAAGTAATTTCTTTATAAACTTGGTCAAAGTTTCAAAAGTTTGACTTTAAAAAAATGTTGGCACTACATTATCGAACGGAGGGAGTAGCTCTCTCTCTGCTTTCTCTCATGGGCCTCCCCTCTCACTCGAACTCTCTATACCGATGGATTATACGCTCACCGTGTCAGCTTATAGCTCCATATATTGTTTAATTGGCCGGTCAACCAGTCCACATGCTGCCTTGTCAGCTCGTGTTCCCTATCTTCGTGTGCTGGCCCATGTGGTAGTGGGTGAAAATAAGTAAACTAGAGGCCCATCTGACATGTAGTGAAGTAAACAAAGTTGAAACCACTCGGGGTAGCACCCCGCACGCTAGTAAATTGAGGGCGCATTGAGGACACACTTCTCTTCCGCGTGAAGGACGCACTCGCGCACAATTCACCACTGCGCGGTGGCATGCACAGAAGGACACACTCGCGCACACCCAGCAGGCAAGCACACAACACAGACCAGCACCACAGACCAGCATACGTGTACACCGGTGTGGCCGCCAGTTGAGACTGACGGCGAGGCAGCCAACAAGGAGAGGCGGCTCGAGCCAAAACCGCATCCGGTGAGCCTGGACTTCATCAGTAGCCTCCGCGATGACATGCTGCTCCTCATCATCGGCCTCCTCCCCACCAAATCTGTCGTGCGGACCACCCTGCTCTCCCGGCGGTGGCGCCCCCTCTGGCGCCGCGTCCCCCTCAACCTCACCGTCGACAGCTGCCTCTGCGACGGGGATTGCAAACGCATGGCCGCAGTCTCCAAGATCCTTTCATCGCACCCTGGGCCAGCCAGACGCTTTGACTTCTGCATGTTCAGTACCAACTGCAAGGTCCAAGCCAAGTTCGACGAGTGGTTCTTATCCCCCGCCCTAGATCAGCTCGAGGAGCTCAGCTTTGAAGCTGGACGATGTCGCTCTGTGCCACTGTCCGCGCTCCGCCTCACGCTAACGCTGCGCCGTGCCAGCTTCAGCTCCTGCTATCTTCCCCAGATTAATGCCGCCCGCCCTTCTTCTCCCTCAACTCAAGCGGCTCGACCTCTTCGACGTTGGCATCTCGAAGCAGGCCATGGAGCACCCGCTCCACAGCTATACTGCACTCGAGTACCTTCGTCTTGAGCAGATCCACGGGTTCATTAGCCTCCACATTGCCTCGATGAATCTCTGATGGATTTTTGTGTCTTGCTGGCCCCGCAACAAGACATCAATTGGGAAGAGATCACTCCGGCTATTCCACGTTATGGTCATTGAGAATGCGCCTTTCCTTGAGAGATTGGTTGTATCTAATCTAGAAGGTCCAACAAAAATCAGGGTCATTGACACGCCAAAATTGACAGCGTTGGTGTACTCGTCTGCAAAATTCTCTGAACTCTTTATTGGATCCGTAATCGTTCAGGTACAGCACTCATCTTCTTCTCCGTCTTCTCAAAATTCTCATTTTTTAATTTCATCTTGATGTATTTACGACCGTCTTCCGGAAAATGATTCCCACAAGCTTGACCCAGTCAATGCGCACAGTGAAGATCTTGGCAATAAAATCTATCGGCCCCAATCTGGATCAAGTTGTTGGATTCCTTACATGCTTTCCGTGCACGAAGAAGCTACTCATCGAGGTGAAACTTCTTTCCTATTAGTAAACGGTAATCACAACGTAGCTCAATTTTTTTGTAATTTTCCCAAATTACGATGACAAGTGTAGTGTTCAAAATTGCATCTACGCACTGCACCGAAAGAAATGTTTTTAGTATTTTTTCTCACGTGATCATCTGCATCGTTTTTTGTTGTTGTACTACTATAGTAGCCTAGGCTAGTCATAGTGGAAAGTAACTTAGACTAGTAACTCTATGGTTACCCTAAGAGCAAGTACTACCTCCGTCCTGGTTTACTCTTCCTATTTTGTAGTACCAAAATTTGACCATAGATTTAACTTACAAAATGTTAATGCATGTCACTAAAAATTATATCGTTGGATTCGTATTTGAACATAATTTCAAATGGTATAATTTTTGGTGACATGCATTGGCATTTTCTTAGGTAAATCTATGGTCAAAATTTTACACTAAATACGAGGTAGTACAAAAGTGGGCTATAACGGCCCTCCACTATGTAGGCCAAAACACGTGCCAAATTCACTTGTGATGCATTTGGCATCGATGCCCCTCCAATGCTCACCTGGTGCCCCAATCTGGATCACCTACTTTGCTCTGGTGCAAAATTAACTCACGCAATGAAAAAGCACCTGCGTGGGAGAGAGAGAGATGACTGAGGCAATAAAAAACACTTGTTTGGGAGAGTGAGAGGCTGGTGTAGTTGGTTTGATTGTTTTGTTTATACATGTGGGTCTGTGTGCACAGCAGTGCCAACTCTCTCACATCACGAGAGCGGTGCCAAAATCTTTTGATTGACATCGATGCGTATTATGTGGCATAATTTTGAGAAATATGGCATCGGCCACATAGTGGAAGGCAACAAATGCCCAAGCTCTTCACGTGCTCGTAGGTAAATAAGAGGAAAGAGAAAGAGAGAGAGAGAGAGAGAGAGAGAGAGAGAGAGAGAGAGTGAAAAATATCACTATCCAGCCAACCCGATCATATGAGCGAATGATATTGGTACCTCTTATACAGCCAGCTGCTCTAATATGTTCTCTTCTTTTGCAGATAAAAAAAGACCCGAAAGTGAAAAATGTGCTGCACTATAACAATCTCATCGAATGCCTTGATCTCCATCTTACAAAAATTGATTTGATCGACTACCGAGGCAGCACATCTGAGATTAAATTGGCCAGGTTCTTTGTTCTGGAGGCAAGTGTGCTCAAGGTAATGAGGTTTGGTGTTCTCTGGCGCAACAATGAATGGCGTGCTGATCTCCGCAAGAGTCTAAGCCTAAATGACAAAGTCTCTGCAGAAGCTGAATTTGTTTTTGAAACATCAAGTGGCCAGAGACTCGAAAATTTATTTTCCCATTAGTGACTTGTCAGGGCGGTGGATTTTAGTTTGTACGATAATGCTGCATCCACCTAAAGTAACGAAAGTTCTTACGTAAACTTCCTAGTAATTCCCTCTTCGTAGGTGCAGCATTACTCCTAACATTTGTAATATCAGTTTGAAACTTGTAATATTGCCGTGTCCTATTCTTGCGTTTTCAAAATCCTGCGAATCAAAGAGGTCCTGAGTTGGTGATGATGTTGTGCCTGCCATCCTTCACCAATAGCCGTTGGATCTAGATCTGACGCATACAAACCAAACTTCTCCAGTTTTGCAAAAAGATGCCTGCACTTGTTCCCTATTTACAAACAACTCCTTGTCTCTCACAATCAGCCTTATCTCCTCCCCACCACATCTGGAAGGCCATGGAAAAATCTGGCGCGATGGCCGCTGCCGGCGCCGTCCACCCCCAATCTTGGTGTTCTGTGCAATGCACGGGCATCTACGCACGGGAAATTATGCCGAACACGGCTAGTTGTAAGCAGGCTAGCTCTACAGCCATGATGATAGTGACTGCAGACGGTGAGGCTGACTATGGTATGCCGAACACGGAGCCTATACTCAGGTGTCATCTCCGGCGCAGGGTCTTGTCACTTCACTGTGAGGAGCAGCACGTAATAATTTGACCAACGGGTAGTACAGTGCTACTAGTACATTGGTAGTACTACTACTAGTACTAGCACCACCATCTGGATTTAGTAGTACTACCACGTCCATCTGGATTTAGTATTTGACTAGCAATATCTAGTAATGCATGTCACAAAAAATGTACTACTACTCCCTCTGTAAATACATACGTGGTGTATTGTTTTATTCCTATCGGCGAGAGAACTTAATGTCTTTTTGCTAATTAAGAGGATTACATGCAATGAACTAACCGCTGCATGTCATGTTTGGTAGTCTCAAGTCACTGAAAGCATGCATGGCCCACATCTCTCACTGGTTGATATGTCACGAAATAAGAAATGAGGAGGGAGTTAATGTACCGTGCCTAAGTATTTTGGGATTACACAACATTTTTGGTTACATGCATTAACATTTTATTAGTTAAATCAAATGTCAAAACTTGGCGCAAAATGCAAAGGGGGCCAATAAACCAGTAAACATCAAAGTTCTCTCGTTAGGCCCCAACTAGAGGTCCGGTGAGATGACTATACTGCACCGGCATGGAGGGGGACGCAGCTTCATTGACTTACCGCACCTGCCTTTGGTTGTATGACACGTGGGCCCAATAGGTGGCTGGCCCACCTATCATACAACCAAAGGCAGGTGCAGTAGAGGGCCGAGGAGTAGATGGCCAACACGCACATGAATTCAACACAATCTGCACTTCTCATATAAAGGCTCTCCACTAGTCCAATCTACGAAATCCTACACACCTATGCACCCTAACCAAGGGCAAGAGAGATCACTCCAATCGCAAGATCAGTTGACTAGAAGCTAGACCCATGGAGGCGATGAGCGCGAGCATCAGCCGGCTGTGCCAGATGGTCCACGACGCTGGCCTACGGCCCAGCACCGAGGAACGTCTCCAGGTCGTGCTTAAGGCCGTCAGGGCGAGGGGCCGCTTGGACGACAGCTTCGTCTCCTTGTTCGACGAGGTCCTTGTCGGCTTCCTCGACAAGTTCACTGTCGTCAAGAAGCTCGCAGACGACCTTGACGTACGCCTCTAGCCCACGTGCCCAGGCTCTGCGATGCTCGCCACCCTCAACGGCCTCTATGGTGACAACCTCTTCGACGCACTGGTGGCCCTGCGACTGCCCGCCGTCGCGCCGGAGAATGTCCACCTCGAGGTCGCGCTCGCCGCGCAACGCCTGGCGCAGCAAGACACCATCGACATAATCACCCACGTCTACGTGCAAATCATCCACAAGGACTACTACATGCAAGGGGAGGACGATAGGACGCTGGCCTTCTTGGACCGCAGGGCAACCTTGGACGACATTGTTCAGAATCACGTTGAGCTCGCCGCCAACACCGCTGCTCCTCACTCGTCGGTTGGTGACCCGGCGCACTAGGGCGTGAGGATGTCGTTGATGGATCCGTATGTATCTTTATCTTTCCGTCAAATCCATGTAGTAGTATATGGTACTATACTAGTAATTATCTTACCTTTCGCATCAACTTCATAATTTTCGTACGTACTCCATGCATGAACTGCGCCAGAACCAAACTTCTCATTACTCCAGGGAAAATCGTTATTTCTATCTATCGGTCGCGCGATGGAGCAGAACCAAATTTTACAAGTTACAAGTTCAAAAGGAAAAGCCTGCCGTGTTCGCGTCGCACCCCCACACGGTTGGTCCAGCACGCCGCTCAAGGGGGAATGCCTGTTGTGTTGCATTTTCACTTACAAGTGGGACCGCAGTTGAGCAAACCGACTATCGGCAAACCCGCCCACCGCGCGATGGCTGAGAAAACAGGAGGGAGAAGAGATGGCTATAGCACGGACTCCAAGAAAATTGGTGTCGGATGGGACTCGTGTGGGTGTCGTCTGCCGTACTGCTAGACGTTAATGCTAGTTATGGCCCATGCCACCCCACTATATCGAGCCTATATCGAGGTGTTGGTTACGTAGAACAAATTTCCTGGAGTCGGTGCTCAGCCCTCCTCTATCTCTCTTCTCAGCCAGCCAGCAGACGCGCGGAGCCCATCGTCTGTTTGCTCACATGCGGTCCCACATGTAAGTGAAAACGCAAGAGGACCCATTGAACCTGCACATCTTTCACCTCGACGTGCTGGTGATTAAAAACAAATCCAATAAAGATCTTCGGTGGCCGATTTTGGAGTTACTCAAGAGTAGTAAGATTCTATTTACAGTTTAACCCAGGATGCACATCACGTGGCTTCAACTACCACTCCATTTTCTTGCATGACACGACCTGGATGCTGGATGTCCCACGTGTCGGCAAAAGGAGGCTGACCGAAGGAGTAGGAAACACGACAGGCCATGTGCGTACATCATACTACGTACAAGCCCACCTCGCGCAGTCACGCTATCACCATATTTCTCGGCCTCCGTGCGACACCAAACTATTGGTTTGCTCTATGTGATGTGGCAACTTCGTACTACTACGGATGCTGGCTATACTACTACGGCACTAACAGTCCAAGAAGTGAGTCGAAAACCATTTATAAATTGAGTTTATGACATGCATATGCAAATGTACCATTCATTACATACAACAAGTCATCAACACACAACGACAACGAGGATACATGTTGGATTATAGATTGGTTCCAACAAAACATTCCAGTAAATTCTAAAGTTTTCATCACACAACAAATAACAAGCAATGAAATGAACTTCATTTCAACCACTCCTTGGCGTTGGAAACGCTTGCTTTGAACCAGAAGAGTTTGTCTCGGAAGGGCCAGCTACTGTCCATCTCGAGACCAACGCAGGACTGATCATCCAGGCTAAAGCGGCCTATTTCATGACCCATATTGTGATAGCCATGGTAGGGAAGCATAGCAATGTCCGAGGTATAGATACAATTGCTTCTCATAAATGGTAGTAATGTTGTGTCCACAGCAGCTGGATCGCCTTTCACCATGATTGGATAGTTTTGTCCAAGGAAGAGTGAGTTTCTTCCAATAGTATCCATCCCGAATACCCTGCAACGGATGTTGGAATAGGTCCGGAGAGTGCGACCATGGGAGACAACACCTGCTTCCTTAGTCACATCAGCGGTGCCATGTATACAGACAAGAAGAGGTGATCCATCGGAATAATTTTCCAGGCGCCACTGAGTATATGGGTCCTCATGCTCGTGATCATCATCATCGTCATCTCCTCCTTGGTTATAAATTTTTTCAAGTATAGGTGGTGGAATGTTCACAAGACCTTGGAAACACAAGAAGGTTAATTAGTAAAGGGAAACTAGCTAACCCGCATGCATGTGGATGAAACAATTATAATTATGGTGGAAGACAAACGTACCGAAAGCCTAAGGATTCCATGCAAAAATAGTGCCACGAGTGGTGGCAGAAAACACAAGACCCTCATATTGAATTGCATCATGATACTCATCCTTGTATAGAAACTGATTTTTGAGCAATATCCATCCAGTCGAATTATGAAGGAAGGCAACAAGCTTGTCGAAGATAGCAACAACTACATTTCCATTAAATCCCAAGAGCGGTCGGGAACTTGACAAATTGCTATCTTCTGTAGACGATAGTCACCATGACCATAGTTGAATGTACGGTCATAACCGATGTGCTCAACCTCTGGGCAGTCTGTGATTTTTGGAAGTGGAACCCGGTGACGAGTGTACACATTCACAAGTTCCCACTTGCATTTGTACCCAATATAAACAACCCAATCTCCATTTGCGCCTGCCCAAGCCTTACCCTCAAGCGATGGCATCTTAACATCACACGTATCATTATCAAGCGACACCAACTTGCACAAGGCGAGGCCTCCGTCGTCCGTGCACCAGTGAGCAGGGTCACGGTGAAGAAGATAGGGGAGATCAAACCGCTCCTGGACCCTTGGGTTCGTTGTAATGATGTTATTAGTTGAGTCGAGAATGGTCTTGAACGAACCTGCCATGCTAGCCGAGGTGATGATGTCACACCGATCAATGAGTTCCTCCACCACGTCATCATTCAGATCGGGGCAAGAATAATGGGGTCATTTCCGGCCTGTTCCCTCCATGGAGAAGACGATCGAACAATGGCAGAAGGAAGGGTGAAGGCAAATGGAGGAGGGAGGAAGAGCGTGTGACAGCAAACCCAAATCGAGAGGGAAAGGCGAAGAGTCGGTGGGCGGTTGCCACGGTACACGAAGAGGCGCCCCGGCCTACATAGACATCCGTTCGGAAATTGTACAAAAGGACCAGCCGTCGTCTCACTGACATGTGGGAATGGGACCACATGTCAATGAAGAGGCTAGTGGGGAGCGAACGGTTGCCACAGAGGTCACACACTAACGACAAGGCCATCCTGTCAGACCTAGCACCCACGCGGGATGGCTTTCGTCCCCCACACGAGCGAACCCACTTGGCACCCCCACACGGTTGGTCTGCCATGCTGCTAGGCCAACTCCGACGTGTGCAGCTCGGACGCGCGCTCGCTCAGCCCCCTTATCCTCGACGCCCCGGAGCTACCCAACCACGGCTACATGTTTTGCACACCCGGCGGCCGGATTTGGAGCGGATCCGGTCGGGCTCGAGCTCGCCCGGTTGTGGGAGGCCGCGGAGCGCCATGGACTGGCCGGGCACCGGGCGGAAGGCCCCGGCAAGGCCGCAAGGCCGCATGCAGGTACTGACTCCTCCTCTAGCCGCTTGGATCTACACCGTCGGTGGTCCGATGGCAGATACCTGAATGGCGGCCGGCCGGGCTCGGTGCTGGCCCAAAAGCTCGTCGGCGCACCGTTGCCACTCATTACGTGTGACGACTGCCCAAAGAAGGTCTTGCGCCGCGTGTCTACAACGCCGGAACATCCCGGATGGGTGTTCATCAAGTGCTCAACCGATGGGGTATGTGCTACTTTAGCTTCGGTTGTGCTCTCGGATTAGACCTGTTGTGCTAACTTAAAATTTTATTGTGTAGGATGGATGCAAGTTTTGGTATTGGGAAGAAGAGTACATCGATATATTGATAGAGCGCAATTTAGTAGATGTTGTAGCACTTTTAGCTAGCATAGAGGCTAGAGATGAGACTAGTGCACTTGTTGATAGAATAGAGGCTAGACATGAGACTAGATGCGAGGAAGCAACGTCTACTTCTTTACTGAAAGTGCAACTATCCCTGGGTGGTTTTGGTAATTCCTAACAACATATAGCTCATTGAGCTAATACTATTTCAAGATAAATATTTCAGGAAAGCTCAATGATTGGCATGGCATGGATTAGAATGTGGACCCTTCAAAATGCTCAGGACAGAAGATTGGCTCAAGCTCAAAGCACAAGACTCTACATCTTCTATTTTAGTGATCCTAGATCACATTGAGTCTATAGGAAAAGCCAATACTATTAAGAAGGGGTGAGGTGTTGCTTAATGAGGTTCTTGCTCAAAATGCTTAGTGATATGCTCCAAAACCCTCCACTAGTTTCTCACATCCACATATGTCCCAAACCAAAAAGTCCAACTCGGCCCCACCGAAATTTCATATTCGGAGCCACCGAGTTCAGTTGACATAGTCACTGCCAGAAACCCTAGTCTTTTCGGTCTCACCGATAGGGATCTCGGTCTCACCGAGATGGGATTGCAAACTCTCTGTTTCCCTTCATAATGTTTCGGTCAAACCGAGATGAGCGATCAGTCCCACTGAGATTGCGATGCAAACAATCTGTTTCCTTTTCGTAACATTTCGGTCCAACCGAGATGAGCGAATCGGTCCCACCGAGTTTGCCTGACCAACTCTCTTTTTGTCTGTTACCAAAATCGGTCTCACCGAGTTTGTGTAATCGGTCTCACCGAGATTACGTTATGCCCTAACCCTAACGAAATCGGTCCCATCGAGTTGACATGTCGGTCCCACCGAATTGCCTAACGGTCACATTATGAACCAAATCGGTCTGGCCGAGTTCTCTGACTCGGTCCCACCCGAGTTTTGTGATTTGTGTGTAACGGTTAGATTTTGTGTGGAGGCTATATATACCCCTCCACCCACTCTTCATTCGTGGAGAGAGCCATCAGAACATGCCTACACTTCCAACACATATTTTCTGAGAGAGAACCACCTACACTTGTGTTGAGGTCAAGATATCCCTTTCCAACCACATAAATCTTGATCTCTAGCCTTCCCCAAGTTTCTTTCCACTCAAATCTTCTTTCCACCAAATCCAAATCCTGTGCGAGAGAGTTGAGTGTTGGGGAGACTATCATTTGAAGCACAAGAGCGAGGAGTTCATCATCAACACACCATTTGTTACTTCATGGAGAGTGGTGTCTCCTAGATTGGGTAGGTGTTACTTGGGAGCCTCCGTCAAGATTGTGGAGTTGAACCAAGGAGTTTGTAAGGGCAAGGAGATCGCCTACTTCATGAAGATCTACCCTAGTGAGGCAAGTCCTTCGTGGGCGACGGCCATGGTGGGATAGACAAGGGTGCTTCTTCGTGGACCCTTTGTGGGTGGAGCCCTCCGTGGACTCGCGCAACCGTTACCCTTCGTGGGTTGAAGTCTCCATCAACGTGGATGTACGATAGCACCACCTATGGGAACCATGGATAAAAAATCTCCGTGTCAACATTGCGTTTGCTCCCTCAAACTCCTTCCTTTACCTTCATATGCAACTGTTTTACATTCCACTGCTATACTCTTAGAATTGCATGTGTAGGTTGATTGCTTGACTTGTGCTAAGTTGCTAAAATCTGCCAAGAACTAAAATTGGGAAAAGGCTAGATTTTTATTTGGTCAAGTAGTCTAATTCACCCCCCTCTAGACATACTTTCGATCCTACAAGTGGTATCAGAGCTCTGGTCTCCATTTTCTTTGATTTCCATAGCTTTTGGTGATCATAGCCTTGGTTTCACAACCTAGGAGAGTATGGCGTCTAGCAAGGGAAATTACCACCGTAGAGGTCCTTACTTCGATGGTACAAATTTTGCTAGTTGGAAGCATAAGATGAAAATGCATATTCTTGGACATAACCCCGCCGTTTGGGCTATTGTGTGTATTGGCTTGCAAGATGAATTCTTTGATGGGAGAGAACCAAACCGTGAAGCTACCGCGGAAGAGTTGAAGATGATACAATACAATGCTCAAGCTTGTGATATTCTCTTCAATGGATTGTGCCCCGAAGAATTCAACAAAATCAGCCGTCTTGAGAATGCAAAGGAAATTCGGGATACTTTGATTGATATGCACGAAGGTACCGACTCCGTCAAGGAATCCAAATTGGATGTGCTTCAAATTCAACTTGACAAGTTCAAAATGAAGGATGGTGAAGGTGTCGCTGAAATGTACTCTAGGCTTGCTCTCATCACAAATGAGATTGCCGGCTTAGGAAGTGAAGAGATGACCGATAGATTCATCATCAAGAAGATCCTAAGAGCCTTGGATGGAAAATATGATACCGTGTGCACATTGATCTAAATGATGCCCAACTATAAAGATCTCAAGCCAACGGAAGTCATTGGAAGAATTGTTGCTCATGAGATGTCACTCGAGGATAAGGAAGAGCTTCACAACAAGTCAAGTGGTGTTTACAAAGCCTCGTGTGATGCTCCCACATCATCAAGTGAGAAGCAAACCTTCAATGAAGAATTGAGTCTAATGGTGAAGAACTTCAACAAGTTCTACAAGAGTAGAAGCAAGGAAAGAAGTTCCAAATCAAGGTCCTACAATGACAAAAGATCTTCTAGTCGTGAGCGTAATTGCTACAATTGTGGAAGACCCGGACACTACTCCAATGAGTGTACGGCTCCCTACAAAAGAAGAGCAGATTCTCCCAAAAGAAGAAGTAGAAGAGAAGAGTCACCACCAAGAGAAAGGAGTAGAGATGATCATTATGAACGAAGACCCTCTCGGAGAAGCAAAGTTTGGAAACGAAGGACAAGTCATCAACGAGCTACACAAAAAGAAGACATACAAGCTCATGTTGGTGAATGGGTATCCGGTTCCGACTCTGACCATCACTCCGAAAGAAGTTATCACTCCGACTCCGAATATACTCAAGATGAAGGTGTTGCCGGACTAGCACTTGTGACAACCAACTCCTACGACATATTTGACTCACCAAATGAAGGGATTGGAAGATGCTTCATGGCTAAGGTCCAAAGGTCACACACCCCGAGTATGTTGATTTCAATAGTGATGAAGATGATTTGCTAGGTGATGATGATTTACTTGTTGACAACTCTAGTGATGAAAACTATGATGAAATGTCAATTAATCATGCTAATCAAGATAAAATGAATGACGATGATAAGAAGGAGATTGAGCGTCTAACTAAAGAACTAAACACTCTTAAGTTAGCTCATGAAACTACCTTGGAAGATCATCGAGAACTTTTAAAGACTCATGACAAGCTACGCTTTGAAAAGCTCAACCTTGAGCAAGAACATGAGTTTTTAATGGCAATCAATGATGATCTTCGTAAGAAAAGTTCTTCTTACATTGCCAAGCGTTTACTCTTGTCTACTTACATGCCACAAGTTAAATCTAGCAACAAGAACAAGAAAGATGCTTCATCTAGTAGTAACAACAATCATGTTAAATCCAATGTTGTTTCTTCTAGTAGTTCTCTTGATTCCACTAATGATTCTCTTAGCCAAGTTACACTTGAGCAAGAAAATAGCTTATTGAAGGGAATTATAGAGAAAGGTGTTTACAAGAGTCTTGCCAGAAGTAAGAAATTTGAGGAAATTGTACGCAATCAAGGAAGACACCGGAAGAATCAAGGTGTTGGTTTTGAACGAAAGTTCGATGCCAATGGAGTTGAATGGGAAGAAGATCAATACCCCAAGACGAAGTTTGTTCCTCAACAAGAGAAGTATGATCCTACTTCTTTCAAAGGGACACAAGCTCAAGATGATCTTCCACCACAAGACCACAAGCTAAAAGGCAAGGACAAGCTTCAAGAGGAAATTGATTCATTTGAAGAGGCACCTAAGGCCTTGGTCAAGTGGGTTCCCAAGACTACATCAAGTTCTACTTCATCAAGTACGACTACAACTCCAAGGATTCCCATCAAGATGGTGTGGATCCCGAAGAAGAAGAACTAGAGAGTTCTTGAGGGTGGCTCCGCCAACATACTTCACTCTTATCATCTTGGCAAGGACAAGTGCAAACAACTTCCATATCTTGCACTAGTTCAAGGAGTCACAAACCCTCTTGTTGGTAAGACAAGGGACAAGGTAACCTAATGCTTTCATGGACAACATCTTGTGTACACATAACTCTATGTCTATGGATATCCTTGTTTGTTCCTTGTGGGACTAACCCGTGTAGGTATTGAAAGTGCAACTCACTCCAATGGATTGCTCCGAATGATCTACATCAACATTGAGCATCTACATCTTCAACACCTCCATCAAGTCATCATCGACAAAACCCAGGTTAGTTCATCCCTCTTAGGGGGCATATCACATCTAGGGGGAGATTTACTCTAATCCATTGAGCTAAAGCAACTCAAATGGTGTGAACACAACAATGCTTTATGTAAAAGTGGTAACCCCACTTGTGCTTAAACGATGAGTATGACCTATGATCAAATGTTCTCATTTGACTCCTAAGTCATTATACTCATATATAGATGACCTAGTCATCGCCAATTGTTTGATAGATGCTAGAGTGTTTGTGCATGCTTTGTCACATATTTCATTTGCCATTTTAATTGTGTGAGCATGTTGGATGCATATTTTACTCATTCAAGGACATCCATTTGATGCTTTGATTGTTTGGCTCTTTCTCTTTCGCCAAATGGATGTACAAGAATGCCTAAGAACTCCCTCTAGCTATCTATTCTTTTCTTGTCTCAAACTCTATTCATGCTACATCACAAAGTTTGATCAAGTCAGATTCGAACCACTCTGTGTGAGGAGCACTCGGAGTCCCCAATTCGTCATAGACTTAAACCTCCAAAACCTCTTTGTGTATTTTGGTCTGACCGATTCATCCCTTTTGGTCCTACCGAGATCACTAAGTTGATCTAGGGTTTTCAATCTCGGTGCAACGGATTAGAACCTTTCGGTCACACCGAGTTGCAGTAACTGCTTGCAGTTTTGCATCTCGGTGCCACCGAGTCGTTCCACTCGGTCACACCGACAGGGTCAGGTTATATATGCTGACGGGCCAAATTTTGGAAATTTTTCCTAACCTCCTCGCCCGCGCGTAACCTGCTCTACCTCCTCGGGTCTCCGGATCGTCCTCTCGCCGCCAGCGACCTCCCACCGCTGGTCTCTGCCGCCGTCAACGGCAATCTGCCCCGCCGTTGCTGCTGTAGCAAGTTCGCCGCCGAACTAGGGTACGAACTTGATCTTTGTGCTAATCCATAACTCTGATTCTTAGCACATTGCTTTGCCATGATTCTTGCCACGATTGAAATCATCCTGTCCAGCGAAAACGTCCCGTAGATTAGTTTTGATTTGAAAATTTAGGGTTAGGTCTCCGCCGAATTCATCTCGGACCGACCGAGTTGTAGAAATCGGTCTCAGCGATTTGGCTTAGGCCAGAGCACATGTGTTTTCGGTCTGACCGAAAATTGCAAATTGGTGTGACTGAGTTCGATTCTCTGTGAAACACTAGCAGTCTCGGTACCACCAAACTGTGATTCGGTCTGACCGAGTTCACTAGTTTAGGTTCCAAAAGCTGCTTTGGTATCACCAAGTTTACAAATCGGTAGATCCGAAATGCTTTCTGTGAAGAACTAAAACCAAGTTTTTTAGTCATCTGTTTTGCAAAACTCCTGTACTTTGTGATGCTCATCTACTCTACCTCATCTATAACCTATTCACAAGGTCTGCTGTCAGAGTGTTTGCAGAGATGTCTAATCAAAGTGACTGTCAGAACAGGTCTGAGCAACAGGTGCAGATGAGTGAGGGTTCAGATCTCTCTACCAGCTATGATGATAGCAGCAGGAGCACACCAAGTAACTTGCCAAAGGCTGCTACCAGGACAAGGAAGAAGAGACCTTCTGATTCAGAGGATGAAGTCTATGTGGTTGTTGAAGATGAAGCCACTTCAAAGAAAAAGGTGCTGAAGAAAGAGTATGGCACAACTGCTACAACAAAGCCTAGACTTAAAACAAAGGCTCCAGCAAGAAGACAACCCATGTCTAAGCCAAGAAAAGCTGCCACAGGTGAAACCATGAAGTTCACCATTGAATCTGAAGAAAAAGCAGCTGGTGAGGATAAGAAGAAGAAGAAGAAGAGGGCCAGAACCACTACTGCCACAGTTCTTGGCAAGCCCTCAATGAGGAAAGATTCAGAAGAGGAAGAGGATGCTGCACCAGCACCCAAAACTCAAAAGCTCATGGGAGACGCAATCAGATCAGGGGCTGCTCCATCTAAGCCCAAATCTGCTCCCAAGGCTGCTGCTCCAGCTCCAAAGCCTAAACCCAAGAGAAGGACTAGAAACATCCCTGCTGAGGAGAAGAACAAGGCCCCAGTGCCTGAAGCTGCTGAAGAAGATGAAGCTCAAGTGTCGAGGAAGGTGAAACCCAAGATCCCTGACCACAATGATGCACACCCAGTTGCAGAAAACATGAAAACCAGGAAGGATGCAGGATTCAGACTATGGAGATAGTCTGATCCATATGCTATCAGGAGGAGAACTGCTGTGGACTACAGGTTTCACACTAAGGAACATCAGGACTTCTATGAGACAATTCTGCTTGATAAGAAGCCCATAGTGTGTGACATGAGATGGGTTGACTGGGAGTTTATCAAGGAGAATGAGGATCACTTCCCTGGTGTGTATGATAGCTTCAAGGCATGTGGAGTTGACACATTTGTTGCCCAGAAGCTCACTAAGTGGAATGATGAGTTAATCATGCAGTTTTACTCCACTGCCCACTTCTATCCAGATAGAAGGATAGTATGGATGTCTGAGGGTACTAGATACCAGTCTATAGTTGATGAGTGGGCCAAGCTTATCAATGCCCCTGAGGAACATGAGGATGACTTGGACATTTATGCAGAGAAGAAGAAAGACCACAATACAATGGCCAACATGTACAAAGAGATCCCAGATGCTACTTTGGAAACACATAAGTTTGGATCTGTCCACTTCTTGCTATCTGGTCTGCCTACCATAAACTGGATTCTAAGGCACACACTGCTACCCAAGTCAGGTGATCACAAGATGATCAGAGGACATGCAATAAACTTGCTGCATATATTTGATGTCCCATAGAAGTTCAAGGTCATGAGTTTGATTGTTGAGACAATCAAGAGGACTGCTGCTGACCAGAAGAGAAGCTGTGGGCATGCCCCACAAATTCAGGAGCTCATCAACTCAAAGATGGGCACAGGCACATATCTTTTGGATAAGG
Source organism: Triticum aestivum (assembly GCF_018294505.1). NCBI lineage: Eukaryota > Viridiplantae > Streptophyta > Magnoliopsida > Poales > Poaceae > Triticum > Triticum aestivum. The sequence goes on along the minus strand of NC_057814.1, from coordinate 324,251,368 downwards.
AGCACCTGGCCATATACCCTGAATTTGAAGACAACACAGTGGTGATGAATGAGAATGAACCATCTTCAGCTCAAGCACATGAGAAGAGAGAGAATGCTAAAGCTGAGAAAGCTGCAAAGATGCCAACTGTAGAAGAGGCATCTCAGGTATTTTTGAAGAGCAAGCAAGACCATCTTGGATATCTCATCCAGTCCACCCTGAGGATTGAGAAGGGCTTGGCCACCCTAACCAAGAACCAGGAGAGTTTGGAGAGGATCATTGAGCAGAAGTTCTATGACCTTGATGTCAAAGTAATAGAGATCCAAACTGCAGTTGAGCAGCTCCAGGAGGAAGCAGAGGAGAAGGGAAAGTCTACCACAGATGCTTTTGCTAGAGTGCCCAGAGGACAGAGGTCTGCTGCAGTGCCAATTCTTGACACAAGAGCAACATCATCAGCACCAGCAGCTACAACTCCAGTTCCACCTCCAGCAGCTACTCCACCAGCTCCAGCTATTCATCTGAAGCCTTTGTCCTTGGAGTCATCTCAACACCTCCTACCGAAGATCAAGCCTGAGAGTCGTTTAGCACTATGCATTTTTTGAAATTTTTGGTAACTTGTTGCCAAAGGGGGAGAAAAATGTATAGATCATAGGCTTCGAGAGAGAGTGTTGCTTTTTTTATCTCTCTTGCCATTTTGGTTGAACTTCCTTATTGTGTGCTTGTGTGAGATACTTTATGTCCTTGTGAGATACTTGTTTGATCATATGCTACCTTAATGCTTGTTGGATGATATTATCTTTCATATCCTCTTATGATCATTCACTTTGCTTGGTGATGAGTGCATGTTTTTAATTTCTATCATTTTGAGCGCTCCACCAAGATGTATGTAACATGGAAGAGTACCCCATGATCCTAATCGATTGTGCATTTGCATTCAAAAGCAAATTTTAAATAATCACAAATTTAGGGGGAGCTCTTGCTTATCACATACTTCTCAAAGAGACGATTTATTTTCTGTCTTATTATCATTTGTCGAAGCTTTGATCTATATGTTGTCATCAATTACCAATCAGGGGGAGATTGAAACTGCAACTATCCCTGGGTGGTTTTGGTAATTCCTAACAACATATAGCTCATTGAGCTAATACTATTTCAAGATAAATATTTCAGGAAAGCTCAATGATTGGCATGGCATGGATTAGAAAGTGGACCCTTCAAAATGCTAAGGACAGAAGGTTGGCTCAAGCTCAAAGCACAAGACTCTACATTTTCTATTTTAGTGATCCAAGATCACATTCAGTCTATAGGAAAAGCCAATACTATTAAGAAGAGGTGAGGTGTTTCTTAATGAGGTTCTTGCTCAAAATGCTTAGTGATATGCTCCAAAACCCTCCACTAATTTCTCACATCCACATATGTCCCAAACCAAAAAGTCCAACTCGGCCCCACCGAAATTTCATATCCGGAGCCACCGAGTTTAGTTGACATAGCCACTGCCAGAAACCCTAGTCTTTTTGGTCTCACCGATAGGGATCTCGGTCTCACCGAGATGGGATTGCAAACTCTCTGTTTCCCTTCGTAACGTTTCGGTCAAACCGAGATGAGCGATCGGTCCCACCGAGATTGCAATGCAAACACTCTGTTTCCTTTTCGTAATGTTTCGGTCCAACCGAGATGAGCGAATCGGTCCCACCGAGTTTGCCTGACCAACTCTTTGTTTGTCTGTTACCAAAATCGGTCTCACCGAGTTTGTGTAATCGTCTCACCGAGATTACGTTATGCCCTAACCCTAACGAAATTGGTCCCACCGAGTTGACATGTCGGTCCCACCGAAATGCCTAACGGTCACATTATGAACCAAATTGGTCTGACCGAGTTCTCTGAATCGGTCCCACCGAGTTTGGTGATTTGTGTGTAACGGTTAGATTTTGTGCGGAGGCTATATATACCCCTCCACCCACTCTTCATTCGTGGAGAGAGCCATCAGAACATGCCTACACTTCCAACACATATTTTCTGAGAGAGAACCACCTACACTTGTGTTGAGGTCAAGATATCCCTTTCCAACGACATAAATCTTGATCTCTAGCCTTCCCCAAGTTTCTTTCCACTCAAATCTTCTTTCCACCAAATCCAAATCCTGTGAGAGAGTTGAGTGTTGGGGAGACTATCATTTGAAGCACAAGAGCAAGGAGTTCATCATCAACACACCATTTGGTACTTCTTGGAGAGTGGTGTCTCCTAGATTGGGTAGGTGTCACTTGGGAGCCTCCGTCAAGATTGTGGAGTTGAAGCAAGGAGTTTGTAAGGGCAAGGAGATCGCATACTTCGTGAAGATCTACCCTAGTGAGGCAAGTCCTTTGTGGGCGACGTGTTGGGATCTATGGTAGGGTGCGTAGACTGCAATTTAAAATTTCCTACGCGCAGAACAACCAAGAACATGCTACAGGAGATGGATCACAGTTCGTTACCACTATACGCGCAGTGCCGTGCAGCGGAAGAAGAGTTGGGGCAGCGCGTCCGCGTGGATCGTCTCCTCCTCGTCCGATCTCCCTCAAACAGCCGGTCGTCGGTTCCCACGTACAAGTTCGCCAGAGCGGCGCAGGTGCACCGCCTCTAACGGTATCCGCGCGTGCAGGAGGAACACCGTGCGGCGGACTGCTAGGTCCGATCACACAGTCGGCGGCGAGTGGCGGTGTCTATTCGCAACACATGCAAACCCTAGTGACATCGCTGAAGCGATCAACCCCATGAGTGTGCCGCACCTCCACTATATATAGGCGTCCGTCGCGGGCTCAACACTTGGGCCTCGCATAGACCCTAAAGCCCATAAGTCTACTCGGCCACAATCCGAATATAGCTCGGATCACATCCGACCAGTGTCCTCGGATCCGACCTCGTAGGTTCCTTCCCTTAAGCGCGCAACCCCTTAGGTTCAAGTCGGCTTGGTCGCAGTTTGGATTACCTCCGAACTACAGGGTTGGCAGCGGCCTCTAGCAAGGCATGCCGAACACCAAGAAGACTATGAAGCTGGTTAGCGAACCTGTACATCACACTTCCATTCCTTTTGCCACACGACATATGTTGTCGAGCTCAAGGCGAGTGTGTCATCCTTGTGCTAGCCCAACCTCTTTCTCGTTCCAGTGATGCCGACCTCTATCCGGATTATCTCATAATCCTTGTCGCATGGCCATACTTATCCTGGTCGGATCACATGAGGGCCCCAGAGTATATCTCTCCTGGTCGGAGGGGCAAATCCCATCTTGCTCGATCATGTCTCGCAGCATGGGTCTGGACAAGCCTGAAACCTACCTTTGTAACTACCCAGTCACGGACTAGCGTTTGGTCGGCCCAAAGCAAGTCTGTCACCATCCTGAGTACATGTGCCAGCTCAGGTCTGAGGATATAGAACGTATGTTGTACCAGAGACTCACAGATGACATATCGTCTCATAGTTGGGTCTGTCCAACTCGGACCTTATCTCGACTCAGATCCGACTATGTCGAATCCGACCAGACCTTTCCAAGTCCATATTATCCGGTTAGCATCCAATGCTCTATGGCTAGTGAGACCAAGCCATCAACCGTGTCATATGCTAGTCTAGTCGGCTGCACGTCCACACAGCCCTTTCGACTAGGGACCTTTTAGGACAGTCATCATACAATGCATAGTCCCACAAACAAGTCACGTACTTGCTGATACACATGATTGATAATGTCCAAGGACTATCTTTATTCATAAACACATAGGAAATATCATCATACATGATTGCCTCTAGGACATATCTCCAACACGACGGCCATGGTGGGATAGACAAGGTTGCTTCTTTGTGGACCCTTCGTGGGTGGAGCCCTCCGTGGACTCGCGCAATCATTACCCTTCATGGGTTGAAGTCTCCATCAACGTGGATGTACGATAGCACCACCTATCGGAACCACGGATAAAAAATCTCCGTGTCAACATTGCGTTTGCTCCCTCAAACTCCTGCCTTTACCTTCATATGCAATTGTTTTACATTCCGCTGCTATACTCTTAGAATTGCATGTGTAGGTTGATTGCTTGACTTGTGCTAAGTTGCTAAAATCTGTCAAGAACTAAAATTGGGAAAAGGCTAGATTTTTATTTGGTCAAGTAGTCTAATCACCCCCCTCTAGACATACTTTCGATCCTACATTTACACTCGAAGAAGAAAGAAGCACACAAGATCGAGCCTCCGCAGATCAACAATGAATGCATCGAGAAGGCACTAATCCGAGAAATGGCCCGGACACGACCCCATTGCCCAACCCAAATAGACAGAATCCAGGCAAAACGGAGGTCCGTTAGGGGTCGTGCGTTGGAGTTGGCCTTACAAGTGGGACCGCGGTTGAGGAAACGGACTAGTATCGGCAAGCCCCCACCTCTCCCGCCGCGCGATGGCTGAGTTAGAGAAACGACGAGGTTGAAGAGATAGCTGTAGCACGGACTCCAAGACATATGGTGTCAGATGGAAGTCGTGTTGGTAGCGTGTGCCGTACTCCTGGACGCGAATGCTTGATCTGGCCCATGCCACCCTACTATATATCGAGGATTCGAGGTGCTGCTACATATAGCGAACAGATTAACATATGGCCCACCTCACACTGTGGCCAAATTTCCTAGAGTCTGTGCTAGGTTAAAAAGTGTTCTTTGTGAGGGTGGGTGGCTGGTCTCCAGTTTAAAAACTTGTTGTATTATGTATACGTAGACATAGAGATAGTGCAACAGTTTTGAGAGTTTGAACCCAAACATCATAATGCAATTTCTACTGGACTCATCCGAGGTCCTAGGATGATGGGATTCACTGCTACAGTAAAAACACCCGCCTGACGTGCGAAGCATGTGAAGCTAGTAAAAAAAATAGTAGTACTATAGTTGATTGGACTCATCCGATAACCTGTTGCAATGCATGTACAATTATGTATTCAGAAAATATTTTTTTGCCTCGTCGCAACACCCACTCAGAGAAGCGACTCAAAGGCCATTCATAAATTTAGTAAGTTTATCACAGGCATATCATTTTATTACATACAACAGGTCATGAACCCACAACGACCACGATGATACATTCTAGTAAATACTAAAGTTTTCATCACACAACAAATAACAAGCAATGAAATGAACTTCAGCTCAACCAATCCTCAGCGTTGGAAATGCTTGCTTTGAACCAAAAGTGATTCTCTAGGAAGGGGCAGCTACTGTCAATCTCGAGACCAATGCAGGACTGATCATCCAGGATGAAGCGGCCTATGTCAGGACACATATTGTGATAGCCACGGTAGGGAACCATAGCAATGTCTGAGGTATAGATACAATTGCTTCTCATAAATGGTAGTAACGTTGTGTCAACAGCAGTTGGATTGCCCTTCACCATGATTGGATAGTTTTGTCCAAGGAAGAGGGAGTTTCCTCCAAGAGTATCCATACTAAACTAGGGAGAAGGTGTTGGCTCTAGCACAGTAGTATCCATCCTGAATACCCTGCAACGGATGTTGGAATAGGTCCGGAGAGTGCGACCATGGGAGACAACACATGCTTCCTTAGTAACATCAGCAGTGCCGTGTATGCAGACAAGAAGAGGTGATCCATCAGAATAAGTTGCCAGGCGCCACTGAGTATATGGGTCCCCATGCTCCTGATCATCATCATTGTAATCTCCCCCTTGGTTATAAATTGTTTCAAATATAGGTGGTGGAATGTTCACAGGACCTTGGAAAGACAAGAAGGTTAATTAGTAAAGGGAAACTAGCTAACCCGCATGCATGTGGATGAAACAATTATAATTATGGTGGAAGACAAACGTACCGGAAGCATAACGATTCCATGCAAAAACAGTGCCACGAGTGGTGGCAGCAAACACAAGACCCTCGTATTGAATTGCATCACACTACTGATCATCTGTGTATAGAAACTGATTTTTGAGCAATATCCATCGAGTCAAACCATGAAGGACGGCAACAAGCTTGTCGAAGATAGCGACAACACAAGCATTCCTATAACCCCAAGAGCAGTCGGGAACTCGACAAATTTCTATCTTCTGTAGACGACAGTCACCATGATCGTACTTGAACGTACGGAGAATACCGGTGTGCTCAACCTCTGGGCAGTCTGAGATTTTTGGAAGTGGAACCCGGTGACGAGTGTGCACATTCACAAGTTCTCACTCGCAGTTGTACCCAATAAAAACAACCCAATCTCGATTTGCGCCTGCCCAAGCCTTACCCTCAAGCGATGGCATCTTAACATCGCACGTACCATTATCAAGCGACATCAACTTGCACAAGGCGAGGCATGCGTCGTCCGCGTGCCACTGACCAGGTTCACGGTGAAGAATATAGGGGAGATCAAACCGCTCCTGGACCCTTGGGTTCCTTGTAATGATGTTATTAGTCGAGTCGAGAATGGTCTTGAACGAACCTGCCATGCTAGCCGAGGTGATGACGTCGCACCGATCAATGAGTTCCTCCACCACGTCATCTTTCAGATCGGGGCAGGAATAACAGGGTCGTTTCTGGCCTGTTCCCTCCATGGAGAAGATGACCGAACAATGGCAGAAGGAAGGGTGAAGGCAAATGGAGGAGGGAGGAAGAGCGTGCGACATCAGTTCCAAATCGAGAGGGAAAGGCGAAGAGTCGATGGAAGGTTGCCACGGTACACGAAGAGGCGCCCCGACCTACATAGACGTCCGTTTGGAAATTGTACAAAAGGACTCGCCGTCGTCTCACTGACATGTGGGAACGGGACCACATGTCAACAAAACATGGTGTGTAATTTCTCGTGCAAAATGCGATCTGGCCGCGTTGGCCCGAGGTGCCACATTAGTTATCGACCTTTTATTTTTTTTAATGGCGTGCCGCTTAGTTTTGAAGCACGACTAACTGGTATTGTATGTAGAGAAAATATAAACTACCCTACCACTACTCCACTTCTAGTACTAGTAGTATAAAAAGATATATAGGATGGAGCTTCAACGCTTTCTTGCTAAGGGCCGCCCACTTGCTTCTCACACTATCACCCTCTCTCCAGATCTAAAAAAGACGGTCTCCGTCTCCCTCCTCACCGGTGGTCACAGATCCGCCGGGGAAGAAAAGGACGTGCAACGTTGACGCACTCGTAGTCGGCGAGCGAGGTCACGCACTGACGACAAGGCCGTCCTCTCAGACCTAGCGCCCGTGCGGGATGGCCTCCTTCCCCAAGCTCACTGCCGTAGTGTGTGCGGAGGACGACGACCATGAGTGAAGCCACTTCCCGCCGACCCTCAGGTATGCTACCTCTTTTCGAACCATACCCTTGTTCTATTGCCCCATCTGGCACGTCGCTGCATGTGGATCCTTTTCCATTCCACCATCTTCCCAATTTGCTATCCTCTGCTCTGCTGGTCACTCAGACGGAAACCTTAACTTGCACTATTAAAGGAAACCCTACTTCATGCAGACTAATCCATGTCTGGGTTGAATAAGGAAAGGAAGGGAGACTGTATTGTCCAAGAGACTAGGCATCAAACCCGCATCTAGGTTGAAAATGGGAAAATTAGTAGCCAAAGAGAACAAAAATCGGACGTAATCCACATATGCTGCCTGGATATTTGTTGCTCTGGGAAACCATACCTCCCTCACCACTCTATGCGTCCGTGGAGGTACGTCATACTGGTGCGCCCACTGTCCGAATGGGCCTCCCATGCTCTTATTGCCACTTTTTTGTTGTTAGTATAACGCCAGCAGTCAAGTCAAGCAATGCTACTGCTAAAGTGATGCCACATTTAACTAATGTCGCACTCAGTCTAATGCCACCGATAAATTTAAGCAGTGCCATTTAATGTCAGTGGATTATTTCAGGGTTAGCTGTTGATTGTGGATGTATTAAAGATTTTTCAGCTAAGGCATTCTAATGCTGTTGCACAGCCAGTATACCAACGATGAATCTTTTTACTACCTTCAGATTTTTGCACTGTTAATGCTTATAGATTACATACCTCGAGTTAGTTAATAATATTTACCTTGAAGGTACATGGTTTGCAATTTTTTATACCGTCATTAGTTAATAATGCTAGTTACCTTCAGACTTTTGTATTTGGTTTAATGCTCTTGCACAGCTACTATACCGATGCTGAAACTTGTTACCTTTACATTTTGTATTGTTAATTCTTATAGAAATCTTCCAGTGCTAGAGCTTATGGAAATCTGTTGAGTAAAACCATTGTACTGTACCCTATAATAAAATAACTACTATACTGTTTCACTAGCCACTGGATTAGTCTATATTTGTACTATTCGGATGGTGTTGGATTAGCGTATGGACATATATAAAGTCTGGCAAGCTTTCCCAGATATGTGCTCAAGAAAACTACTACCTGTTTTTCTAAATACTAGACGTTTGGGTACTTTAAATTGAACTGCGAAAACGTCTTATATTAAGGAACAGAGGGTGTAGAGTTCACTCAAATTATCCCGGTAAAGCTAGTCACACCTTTATTAAAATTAATGTTCATTATGTTATCGGAGGAGGTCTGTATGTTTGTCTCTAATGCCTGTCGACTACATACCTGACATCATGATGTAATGTTAAGTCATTTCCTTTTGTACAGTGTCACTGAATTGTTAAGGCGGTGATGGCATTTTATTTTAGTTGAACTGCACAAAATATGCTTAAAAGAAGAGGAAAGGTCAGCAATGGCTCAATTTTTCAGAAAAAACTATGTATGCCTTCCTGACATCAGCCGTTGTTGCCTTAGTTATTGCTTCAAACAGCTGGTTAGAAACAGTCTTGCTACCTTTTCCCATTAAGAAATTGGAATGCTTATATTTGTGAGTCTATGCTTCAACTAGTGCCACTTCTATAGTAATCACACTTTCAATATCTATGCAAACAGGGATGCTCGATTTTAGTGGAACTGCACAAAATGTCCAAATGGTTCAACATTAGGAGCATGTTTTCTTCCAAACCTTTATATCCAATTGGGGGCACTATGAGCTGTTCATTATGAAGGTACATGGTTTGCTACTATCTTGCTACTCTTTTTGTACTGTCATTAGATAGTAATACTAGTGGTTTGCATGTGAATTTATTGGCAGGGTGGACCTACATTGGAGGTGCAGGACAGGATTCAATGGTTGGATGCTCAATTTCGGTTGTATCGATTTCACCTCTTCCCTCACTGCGAACATGGATATCCTTGATCTGATGAAGAATAGGCACTATATTTTTGCTCTGAACGAGCAAATCAATTCAGTATGAAATTTTCCAGGGCAAACCATGACTGTATCAAATTGTCCGGTGCAAAACATGACAGATGCTAAGCGGAAGAGAGGTGTTTAAACCGAAAAACAAGGTGGGGTATATGTTTAATAGCTGCTTGATATTTGTGCAGACAGAGATGTCTGCCCTTTGCTATTTGGCAAACAAACAAAGTGACCGCAATTTTGGTTGAACTGCACAAGAGAATAGTATAGTCACTGCATGCAGTGCCATTTGTAAATAGACACAAAAAGATTGGATAGTCACTTCATGGACTGCAGAAAAGTAGTACTGTACTATTTATTGGCCAGCACTAGGTGCTTCACTGCTTTGGTCTGACTATAGAATGGGCATCATTTTGCCTAAGTTAAAGTTTGTATTCCAAAAATAGTCTCGCCGTGTGATCGATAGAAGACCAAATCATATTGCAGTGGATGTTCCTCCATCATGTGTGGTTCATTTTCATGGTTCGAGCTGTTGGTGAAACCACTTATGTTTGCAAGAGGAATTGTAGACTTCACAAATAAATTTGTCTTTCACTCTATACTGAATGTTGGCCAAGAGAAGCATCCATGTTAGTAGGAAGAACATATGTTTTTTCTAGATCTTTGCTTGTGGAGCTACATATTTGTATATGATTTGTGAATCATTGAGATGCATTCACATGTTGATCTTATGTATGGGAATCGTACTAGTTGGTTTTGAATTTGGGCTACTAATGTGAACATATTACAATGCCAGGCCTGTGAGTCTCGTGTGAACATTTCGAACGGATCGGCTCTTACTGCTGTGCACAACATGATCCTTATTTCTGTGTTCTCACTGTTTACAAGTTACTAACAGTTCCTTATTTCAGTTTGCTCAGTGTTTACAAGTTACTGATCGATCACTAGCTAGCCTACTAATGCACTCCTGACAGTTTTAGTTGCGACGCAACATCCGAAGTGGTAGTTTTTTGAATAAAATGCCTACCTCTGAAGAAACTGACAAGCTGCTCTAAAGAAAATGAGATGCGGATCTGAAGAAACTGCCAGCAAAAACGTTCGCAAATGCCTTATCTCCCAGCGAATGTTCATCAGCTAATGCGATCGTACACGTACACCATCCGAGCTACTCGATCTTACATGTACACTATCCGACCTACTCGATCCTACACGGATAAATAGCGGATCACGCACGTACTACCTCCTTTACGGTTTGTCGGGCTCAATTAAAAAAAATGACCTACTTGATCCTACACGAATAAATAGTGGATCATGCACGTACTACCTCCTTTCCGGTTTGCAGGGCCTAATTCAAAAATCTAACCAACCAAGGTAGATGATGAGTGGTGGAATCATTTTTGACAAGGAGGGAGTACCTCATCTGGATGATTTGAGTGCACTCGTTTGACCGTCATGCCGGCGTGCGATCCAGCACGGACGGGACGCACCACTGACGGGACGGGACGGCACAGTCATAATTTTAGTTTTTCTAGTTTTCCACGGCAAGCTGGCGCGCTAAGCCATGCCTGCTTATGCATTGAATTCCGATGACCGCGATGACCGTCGCGTTTCCCGTGACACGCTAGTTCCCCTACCTTCCGCCTATAATTACTGTTTCCCGGGCTTCTCCGGTGGCACCATCACCCAACTCGCGCTATCCTCATAAGCCCCCACCTGCCCGACGTCGCTCGCCACTTATCCTCGCTCTCGCCATGTCCGCCATGCCCCCGCCCATCCGTGGTAGGCGACGCCGGAGGCGGTCACCGCCGGAACTAGTGTTCGGTTTTTCACCGGAAGCCAGACGGAGGGAGGAGGCATTCTATCGGTCTTTAGATGGCAATGTGGAGTATGAGGAGTTGTTGGAGCGCAACCGCCTGGCGGAGGAGCAGCGTATTGCCGATTTGTGCTGCCAGCGGGACATGGAGCAGCAGCGCACCGACGCTCTGAGTCGCGAGCAGAGCGCCTGCAACTGGGCCGACTACGTGGAGGCTGGCGCCCGGCAAATTTCCCTGGAGGCTGTCGGGCATGCACGCGTTCGTGACGCGGAATTTTACTACAAGCTCATCAAGTGGGTTTCTCGCTTAGAAGCCAAAGCTTCGGTGGAGCACGCCGGCATGGAAAGGGCCAACGCACGCGAGCAACGCGCCCTATCGCACCTATGGCAAGTCCGAGGCGAGGCGGAGGACGCCGGTGCCGGCATTTAGCGTGTACCGCAGATGACGGCCGGCATCGTCTAGTTAGCTAAGAGTAAGTTAGTACTTGTACACTACTAGAGTATTAGTGGCAATAGAGAGTTAACTTGGCTATGATGGTTGCCAACGTGGAAGTTCAGTACTCTATATCTGGATCAGACCTGTTACTTTGCTCTGAATGTTGAACTTTCCGTTTGAACGTATGGAATGGGCTGTTATTTTTTGAAATGGGTTGTATTTGTCCGCCACGGGTTTAGAGGCTGACTTGTGGGCCTACCAGGTTGACGCGTACACAATTAGGAGATGATTGTACGTGGAGAGGATGACAACAGGGACCCACCAAGGTCATGGTAGTACGCAAGCAAGTGCCTCCTTATTTCAAGCCAATAAAAAATGGCTCCTCCTAATGGATTTCTGACATCTGGGTCCCATGCCATTGTCAACGTAGTCAATAAACGAGAGAATTGCACAATGAGTGGCTGACACCAGGGACCCAGAACCTCGCCTAGTTATTTTTCTTTTGGGTTAATTTGATAAATTCCACCCCAAATCTGGTGATTCCGAGAAATGCCACTGCAATTTCCAAACTTTGAAAAATGCCATTTCATGCCATTTCCAGTGGCATTTTTCGAAGTCTAGAGTGGCGTTTTTCAAAGTTTGCAAATTGCAGTGGCGTTTTTCAAAGTTTGCAAAAATTGCAGTGGCATTTTTCAAAGTTTGAAAATTACAGTGGCATTTTTATAAATCACCATAATTGGAGTGGAATTTATCTAATTTGTTTTTTAGACGGAAGCAGGCTGTCAATTGGGCTGTGCGGGGCACTCCGGCCTGTCTAGACAGCCTTTTCTTTTATGTTTACCACACACCAGCCCGGTAGTTTTTTTGTTCTTTCTGAAAATGGCTAGCCCAGTTTTTTTGTGATTTGTCAAGTAATTCGCTTTGTCGGGCCTGTTGGGATGCAAACTTTCAAGACGAGAAAATGGCCTATCAGTAATGAGAAATGGGTTGTACATTTTTAAAACACATCAAACCGGCAATTAGTTTCAATTTTTTTTCATTTCGAGATTTTAAATTGCATTGATTTTTATGCGTGGACAATTTGTTGGATTTTATATTGATATACATTTATTTTTAAAATCAGTTTGAATGTGACTCGAAATTTCGGGATTAAAAACAGTTCGGACCGCACCGAAATATGCAAAATTTCATATAATTTTTTAATTGTGGCCACAATATGGGCTGTAATGCTAACAAAAAGAATATGGGCTCCAAAAAAACCTTAAGAATTAGCAAATGGGCTGTAAATTATTAGAAATAATGGCAGATGGGCTGTATGCTGTTTCCCACAGATTTGAGGCTTTCTTAAAAAAAAAGGTTGACGCACAAGCTGTGACTATTGGATGTCCATCCAGCGGCCGTCGTGCTTCTTCAATCTCTGCTCTTCCTGCTCCAGTCGCTCAAACAAGCGCCGACGGGACTGCCTGCTCCCTCCTCCCGCAGCCGGTTGTGCTGCGGCGCACGCCTCACCGCCCCACTATACACCCATCGCTGGCCTAGCCATCCCTCTACTCACCCACACCTGCTATTATTCTCCGGCGACGGCAGCCGAACCAGTCAACCCTCATACTCCCCACCGCGTGGGCAGCCACTGCCGTGTCTTCCCTGGCTCCGTGTCGTTCCCTTCGTAGGCCTCACCGTTGTCCACCGCCTTGGTGCTCTCGGCGTGGCGTGGTCAACATGGTCAACGAACGACATCCATCGGAAGTGGACTGTACGTGGAGAGGCTGACAGCTGGGTCCACGGCCGCACACAAGGAAATGCCTCCTTATTACGCGCAAAATAATGATTCCTCCACCTGACATCTAGGACCCACCGGAAGGGCCTCTGTATTTGGTGAAAAATACGTTCCCCCCGCTGACAGCTTGGACCCACTAGCTATATCTTCGCACGCAAGGAAGTTCCTCCTTATTGCGCACAAGAAAATGAATACTCCCCCTGCTAGCTGGGACCCAGCATAGTGGGAGGCTGACTTGTGGGCCTACTAAGTTGACGGGGACGGAGGGCTTTGTCAACTTAGTCAATATGAATGATTCTAGCTCCAGTGATCGTATGATGTCCATCTAACGGCCGTAGTGCTTCTTCAACCTCTGGTCTTGTTGCTCCAGCCGCCCAGAGCAGCGCCGATCGTGCTGCCTGATACTGCTTCCCGTGGCCGGCTGTGCTGCCGCGGAGGCCTCACCGCCCCCTACTACTCCCACCGCTGGCCAGGCCCTACGGCGACGGCAGCCTCACACTACAGCCGAACCAGTGAACCCTCATACTCCTCCCCGCGTGGGCTTCCACTTCCGCGTCTTCCCTGGCTCCGTGTCGTCCCCTATCTAGGCCTCGCCGTCGTCCACCGCCCTTGTGCTCTCGGCGCGGCGTGGTCAATGTGGTCAAGGAACGACTTCCATCGGAAGAGTACTATACGTGGAGAGGCTGACAGCTGGTTCCACGACCGCAGCAAGGAAGTGCCTCCTTATTACGTGCAAAATAATGATTCCTCCACCTGACAGCAGGGGCCCACCGGACGGGCCACCGTATTTTGCAAAAAAACATTTCCCCCCTGACTGCTGGGACCCACCAGCTACATCTTTGCACGCAAGGAAGTGCCTGATAGTCGGGACCCACCTGGTCGAAGCGTACGTAGCGTTGTCATTCTGGTCGTGAACGTGTACGTACATACGATCGGTCTGACTGCAGGCTGCAGCGATAAACCATGGCCGTGCAAGGAAGGCCACGTGTCATAGTAGAGGCGTGCACATGTCGTAGTAGAGCCGTGCACGTAGCATGTACACGTACGTACAGCGGCCAGGGTGCAAGAAAGAAAATACGGCCACGTACGTACATACGGGCGGGGTCTCGAACGCCTACTCGCGCATACGTACGGCCAGGGCTCGTGTACATGGCTGGGTCGGAACGGAGAAACTGCGTCGTCGTCATGTTCATGGGGAGTGAACCGGCTGGGTCGGAACAGAATGCGTCGTCCTGTTCATCGGGAGCCAACCGGCTTGGACGGAACAACCGATGGAAACGAGACCTGGCGTACCGCAGAACGGAGGAAGCGGCCTTGTGTTCGACCGGCCATGGTGGAAATGGGATCCTGTTCATCGGGAGGGGTCTGGCGTACCGCAAAACGGAGGAAACGGACCTCCTACGGTCGAAACGGGGTCTTGTTGACCGGGAGCGGTGTGGCATACCGCAAAACGGAGGAAACGGACTTGTGTTGGAGCGCTACGGTCGAAACGGTGGTCCTGTTCATCGGGAGGGGTGTGGCGTACCGCAAAACGGGAATCCACGGGATACTGTTCATCTCCACCGTCGACCTCCTCCAGCCTCCACGGGCTACTGTTCATCCACCGTCGACCTCCTCCAGCCTCCACCTGCGACTGTTCATCCACGGGCTCCTGTTCATCCAGCCTCCACCGCGCGCTCCTCCACCGGCTACTGTTCAACCAGCCCTATCCACGGGATCCTATTCAACCAGCCCTCCACGGGCTACTATTCAACTAGCCCTCCATCGGCTACTGTTCAACCAGCCCTCCACGGGGTCGTCCTGTTCATCCAGCCCTCCACGGGCTCCTGTTCATCCACCCTCCACCAGCTCGATCAATCGGGGTCCTGTTCATCCAGCGGCAACGGCCTCTACTACCACGGGGTCCTGTTCATCCAACCCCCCACCAGGAACTGTTCATCCAAACCCCCCAACAACGCTCACTGTTCATCAAGGGAAGGAGGCAGCCGTGTTCGATCGGCTTCAGTTAGCAGTAGTAGTGAAGGGATCGATCGATCGCTCGGGTTCAGTAACACGTAGCCTGTAGTGCAATCGCTCAGGTTCAGTTAGAGCCCAACGCCTCGCACACACGCGCGTACGTACGAGAGAAACACGCATCGCTCTGCCCCCGACCATCCACCGTAACCGGGAACTCCCCGATATTTTCATCGCCCTCGCTTCTACCACAGTTTTTTCCGTCATGGACGGCCCAAAGAATGTCATGCAGCTGCGTCTCCAGCCCGCCCAGGACGAAAGCCCATTTTCTGTCATGATTTTTTGTCATAGAAGTAGGACCCCACCACATCTATGATGATACCGGGTTTTGTCACAGTTATCGTCATAGAAGTGTCATAAGAATGACAGAAAAAAATTTCATTCGGCCCTAAATGTCACGGATGTGTCTTTTTTTGTAGTGTATGTTCATGCCTGTCACGTGATATATCTTGATCTTTGTCGTTTGTCTCCATTAGTTGCAACCATCATATCCACTTGTAGTGAGTGCAACCATACTATGCTTATTAATCTTGGAGACATTGACACCTTACTTGTGATGCATGCTTGTTTGTTTGAGCCTAATGCCTTTGGTTGTTATCACGTAATGTGCTTTCATACGATGCCACATTCCCTTGTCCTTTCTTATGATAAGATTGATGAAAACACTTTTTGGGTATCTCACCCCATGGATGATAGGTTTTGCATTCCCGCTAACCTCATTTGTTTTTCCGAGTGTTTGTCATGTTCTTTCACTTTGAAGAATTCACAAGGCGGTACCATCAAGAGACATTTTGGTTATGCGAAGGCATACATGATGTGCAACTCCAACATCCTCGAGAAACTCCTAAAGGTGAACTCCTTCCCTTTGAGCCATCTTCAAATATGCATATTGGATGGGCCATACTTTCATTCTTGTCTCCTTCTTGTGTACATGATGCATATATTGGATGGAGGACCGGCATTGGATATGGAACCTATGGACCTTCAAGTTGAGGAGTGCAATGGCATCGAGCTATGGTACAACACTACCCATCACAAGTTTGCACTTTATGCATGGATTGACTTACATTATGATTGCCTTGTTGCATCTTCTATTCCCATGTCATCCATGATATATGAGCTTGTGCATTTCCTTACCAAATTTGTTGTGATATACCTCGATGACATATTCATACATAATGATCACATTGCCCACCATCAATTGCATGATCACATACTCACATTGAGCACCAATTACCATGTTCATGTTTTTGGTACACCGTCCAATTATGACATCATTTTGCACAATGGTTGCATTGCTCATATTAACAACCCATTTGTGTGCACAATGAATGCTTTTGCTCCCATGAATGCTTTGCATATCATCCTATACCATCTTGATAAGCTTCATGCGCTTTGTCACGAACAATCTTGCCGAACAGACTCATACTTCCTTGATGGACACCTTGTGTGCGCTAACCATTGAATTTCCGAGTGTCGTTTGTGTTTGCTGTTTTTGAATGTATACCACTCCGACGACACCTTGGAGTACTTGGATTGCTCCATGTCTTCAACCCCGTCCACCTACAAGTTCGTCCACGAGAACCGTTTCCATGGTGACGAGGTTTACAATTCGAGTTCGGATCTTTGATAAGGGGGAGATGCTGCAGAGCATCCTATGATCATCCCCATGTACACTACGACTACTCTCCAATCCCCAAGTGGACATACAATGAGACATCAAGCACACGCCATTGGACACAAGGTGAACCCACTCCTAAATGCTTCCCCTTTCCATCCGTGTGAGACATGGTTGCTACCTCATGCGAAGACACTACATGTGCTTAACTACCAAGAAGACCCTCTCGGAGATGCTCAGGATCACGGACAAGTCCCCAAGTACATGGATGAAGGAGCACGGCGGAAGGAACCGGAGAAGGTTCCCAGGGCCCGGACATCCGGCCCTGGGCCGGACTTCCGGCCCCTAAAGATGTCAACAATAGCATCAGCCCATCAGCCGAAGTTCTACAGGCCCGGACATCCGACCCGACCTCCCAGAAATCTGGCCTCCTTCACAGAACGTAACCAAGGCCAACCCGGACATTCGGCATCCCTAGCCTGGACATCCAGCCCGTCGTGAAGCCCCGGACATCTGGCCCGCCCTGCACGCAGTGTAACGGGCCACCGGCCCATGTATCTCTCCAACTCGCCCCAACTTGTACAAGCACTATATATAGACCCTCAGCTCCTCCTAGCTAGGGTTAGCAAAGGATTAGCTCATTTGAGAGATAGAGCTTTGCTCATCCACTTTATACCTTCTCCGTCGGAGTACACGACCTCTTCGGGGAAGATCCCCCAAGTGGATTCAAGACCCCTCACGGGAAGACCCCCTCAAGGCCTCCTCACGGAGAAGAACTTGCTACTTGTATCATCCTCTGTTGACCGTGGATCGTGTATCTCTTTGTGTTTCAAGGATCTAGCACATGTGTAATCGAATCTTCTTGGTTTGAGTGATTCCTCTCGTGTCTCCCTCCTGTTTACCCCTCGTTTTCTTCGTAGGATCTGCTCCAATCGTGAAAGATCGGCCCTTGGGTTTCTACCCTACATCAATGTGGAACCCCTTCTAAATGCTAAGGACAAAGATTGGCAAAATCTCAAGACTCTTCATCTTTATTTTAGTGATCCAAGATCACATTGAGTCCATAGGAAAGCCAATACTATTAAAAGGGAATGAGGTGTTGCTCAATGATCCACTTGCTCAAGTGCTTAGTGATATAGCTCCAAAACCCCTAGCCACTTTCTCCGTCCAAATATGTCCAAACCCTAAACTCAAATTCGGCCCCACCGATTCTTTCTATCCGAAGCCACCGATATCATTTGACATAGCCACTGCCAGAAATCCTAACGATTCGGTCACATCGATACGGATCTCGGTCTCACCGAGATGGCCTTGCCAACACTCTCTGATCTATTGCATTCGCTTTGTTCCCACCGAGTTTATGCAATCAGTCTCACCGAGTTGGCTTGACAGATTCTTTGTTGCTTATTTCTTCACTTTGGTCCCACCGATTTGATGCAATCACCACCATGGAGATGATGTTTGCCCTAAGCCCTAGCACATCGATCCCACCGAGTTGTTCCAGTCAGTCCCACCGAGATTCCTAACGTTCATATTTTTGAAGAGATCGGTCTCACCGAGATTTCTAATCGATGCCACCGAGATGGGTCAAAAGTGTGTAACGGCGGATTTTGTGTGGATGATATATATACCCCTCCACCCCTTCTCCATTAGAGAAGGAGCCATCAGAACATGCCTACACTTCCACCATTCATTTTCTAAGAGAGAACCACCTACTCATGTGTTGAGATCAAGAGATTCCATTCCTACCATTTGAACCTTGATTTCTAGCCTTCCCCAAGTTTCTTTCCATTCAAATCCCTCTTCGACCATAGCCAAATCCGTGAGAGAGGGTTGAGTATTGGGGAGACTATCATTTGAAGCACAAGAGCAAGGAGTTCATCATCAAGACACCATCTATTACCTTTTGGAGGGTGGTGTCTCCTAGATTTTTTAAGTGTCACTTGGGAGCCTCCATTGTGATGTGGGGTTGAACCAAGAAGTTTGTAAGGGCAAGGAGATCACCTACTTCGTGAAGATCTACCCAAGTGAGGGAAGTCCTTCGTGGGTGATGGCCATGGTGGGATAGACAAGGTTGCTTGTTCATGGACCCTTCGTGGGTGGAACCCTCCGTTGACTCGCGCAACCGTTACCCTTGGTGGGTTGAAGTCTCCATCAACATGGACGTACGATAGCATCACCTATCAGAACCACCCCAAAAATTGTCCGCGTCTCCATTGCGTTTGCACACTCCAATCCCATCCTGAAACTTTCTAGCAAATTGCATGCTTTACCTTTTCCATTGCCTATACTCTTCTCATGCTTGCTTGAAATGTATTGTGAGTGCTTTAACATGTGCTAAACTCAACCTTAACTTGAAGAAATTAAAAACACCACTTTTGCTTGTTAAGAGTCTAATCACCCCCGTCTAGACCCCTCTTCTCGATCCTTTCAATTGGTATTAGAGCATTGGTCTCCATTGCTTTGGTTTAATCGCCATTGGAGAAAGATGGATGTCAAGGTACACAAACAGGGTTGTTTATTCCCCCTGACTTGTGCATGGACAAAGAGCCTCCACCCCGGTAGCCAAGGCTTGGCGAAGGAATGGCTACACCAAACTACAAAGCAAGACCAAGCCAGAGGGACCGCTCTTCGTGAGATCAAGGAGCGGATCAAGAAGACCAAAATAAAACAAGACATCAGAGAATCACCTTGGGAAGGCCTCCCTTGCCGTGCAGGAGAGCCTGGCCAGGTCGAGGCCGCCCCAAGCACAAATCCAAGATTTCCCCGGCAAGCTTGCTGGGTCCGCCAAGTGAGTGGATTCCCGCCAAGGCATCACCGCTCCACCACTCCACCGCACCACGACACAAATCATTTATCAGTGTGGTGTGGACCCCCCCAAGAGATTAAGTGGCTTCCACTAAGCATGTGGCAGCCCATTAGAAGGCAAATTACTCTCATATGACACCTGTCCAGAGGCGTGTCAAGCAGATAACCAGAAGATGATTAAGCAGCACGGCAGGCTTGCCGGGATTCACCCTCAGCACGACACCTAGCAGTGCATTTAATGCACTTTGTCCTAAAATGCCAGAGATAGGTATGATAGCGTTGTTTGCTATCTAATCACTAGATAAAGACTATTTTCCACTGTGGTTACCCCTTAAGCTATAAAAGGAGGTCCAAGGCAATCTAGCAAAGGATTGGGACCCTTGCACACTTGTACGCGCGTAGCACCTCTCCCCGAGGCCACCTTGCCGGGCGTGAGCGCTGTGTGTTCATCATGTTCCTCCATCCAATCCACCAAAGCAGGAGTAGGGTTTTAGTCTTCCCAGCGGCCCGAACCTGGGTGAAAACCACCAGTGTTATCATCGTCGTGTTGTTTCATGTCCTCCGCTCTTTGTGCAACGTGACTTTCCCGCTTGTCGAACCACAAAGGGGCCGATGGCCCCATAGGTGATCGTGTTCACCCACAACAATGGATGAGTCTATGTTCGGGGGTATTAGACGTAGAGTGCCTATTCTTGATGGGGAGTTCTATGGTTCATGAAAAAATGAGATGCTTGAGATTTTCAATGAATATAATTTGAACAAGTATATTCCTAGCCCTTATGTGCCTCCTATTGATCCTTTGCATCCTATCCCCCGATGAGTATCTTGACATGGTTCGCAATCTTAGGATTATTGATCTTATGATTAGAGGATTGCCTAGAAATTTGGTTGTGTGCTTACCTACTTTTGAATGCGCATATACTATATGGAATTATCTTGAAGAACGCTTTCATAATTATTCCTTGAAAAATCTAGATGAGATTCTTCAAAAATCCATTGCTTTTCAAAGAATGGAACCTAGTGATCCCAAGTTTGATGAATGTCTATTTGAGCTCCATGATCTTATGCATGCCAAAGAAATATTGGAGCCATTAGTAGCATAATTTCGGAGACAATTAGAATTCATAAACTTGAACTTTGCCATGGTCATAAATCTAATGAATTACTTGCTCTAGGTGATGATCACACACATGATGATGATGACATTGAGCATGACTATTATGATGGAGACGAAGAAAGTGATATTGATTTTGAAGAGACTATGAAAAATCTTAGTCCCATGGCAAACTTTCGTGACTACATGGCTGGAGGAAAGCAGTCGATTCTCGATAGTGGATGTATTTATAACAACTACGCAGCAGCGGAACAATGTCATAGCGGAAACTCCATATCACAGGGACACCGATGTAGACACGATCTAGACTCGAGCAGCGCTCCTCTCCAACGAGACTTTCCTGAAATCTTGCATGACACGCCAGGTCAGTACATTGAATGTACTTGCAAGCTCACAACATGCATAATCATAATGGGAAACAATATCATGATAATTAACCAATTAGTTATAATGCAACACTATATGTCCAACATGTTGTGATCATGCTCGAACGTCCCTCGGGACGGACTTACCAACCGTGATCATTCTCGGATCACAACCAAACCACCATCGTGGTCTTGACAAGAGTAACTCGTGATCCTTACGGCGATCACAACCACGACCAATATTTTGTCCCGAACATCTCGATGGCCTTTCAGCCATCATCAACAGTGCAAAGTTCATAGCTTAGTGTGCAAATTTTATTAAACGTTGACTCATGGTGGGACCTACTACGAGGTGTCCGTGACCGTGGACTCGGCTATCGATAGATTATACACTCTGCAGAGGTAGCACACTGTACCCACACCACGGAACCCATGGCCTCGCACTCCCATTCGGGTGGACCAACGGCATTCCGACAAAACCCTTCCATTGCCATGACACTCTCCCGGCCACTCCGACCTAATCCCCAATGGGCTAGTCCTGGGTGGCCCCGTGTCTACCAAAGACACAACGACCACCGTCGTGGCCAAAACGATCCCACTCGAGGACCCGGTACCATAATCTCAACAACGGGCACACAAGGTTATGCCTGCTTACCGGGCCAGGGTAAGCATGCCATAACCTTCCCTAGTTGGAGGCACCGACCAGAGGCAATGTCAATGGACCGAATCAAGGCCTTCCCACAAAGGCAAATGTGGTTGCACTGGGAAAAACTCGATTCAGCGACACCATGACCCAGTCAACCATATATTCAAGTTCAACTTAAAAGAAAAATGACCGGTGTCATAGCATGCCATGAAATGCAAAACTACACATGCGTCACATATTAACGAAAATGACTGATGTCAACCATATTCACACTAAGCATAAACATCAACAACTTATATTACTTTCCTGGTCAGAGTAGCTCACACTTTAACCAAAAAAAATTGCAGCAAGTTTTATTATTTTCTCATGCAAGAAAGTAACCCCGATTAATTTCTCACATGCATAGCAAAGATTATACCACAAAATTATCCTAATTTCTTTACCAACCAGGTTAGGTTCAAATATTTTGTAAGTCAAGCAACATGGCTAAACAAGTACTTAACAGAATATTTTCTAGCAAATTTTTCTATTTTATTTATGCAAGAACATAACTTTAAGTAATTACTAACATGCATAACAAAATTATTTGTATCATCACCACAAATAGATCTTAGCTTTGCTTTACCAACTAAGCTAGTTTCAACATTCTGTAAATCAAGCATAATAACTAACAAACACTTAACAGAATATAAGTAACACAATAGTTATTTAAATGCATGGATTAATCATTTCATTCAAGTAAGAAAATCATAAATATTGAAATGACACCATGAAAGCGTTGCTGTGGCTTGCCTTAGTGCAGATGAGGTTCACAAGCCTTCTGGTGATCCTCAAGACAAGCCTCACCCTCTGAAAATAATTTTAAGCACAAAAAGAAAATATCAAGAACACTTCTGAAAATCACCAGAAATTCTAAACAGCTCAGAAAAATCTCATCTTTGGTGAGCTACTAGATTTCTTTGCAAAGAACAAAATGCAAAAAGAATCAATTCATTTGGACTTATGGTTGAACAGTTATGGCTGTTGGAAGCATTCTGTAAATTCAAATGAATTTGAATAAAAATAAACAAACTGGGGAGTGACATCGAAGGCGTAAAGCCCAGGGGCGCCACCACTCGTACCGCTTCGCGCGCGTACAGAGTGGCTGACTAACGGGCCCCGCTAGTCAGGTGAGGAGGAGGGGGAGAAGGAAACAGAGGGAGTCACAGCTTCGCCGGAGTTCTCACCGGCGACGAGGGCTCCTTGGCCAAAACAAGAGGGAGGGATGGAGAGAGGGGACGGAGGCGCACCTGCCCGTACCCGTAGCGTAGCTAGGTGTGGTCGGATGGGATCGGAATCGACCTCGCAAGCGGAGGCAGAACGCGGTGGTCGCCGGAGATGAGGAAGACGGCGAGCAGAGGCAACTCCAGGGGCTCCAGGGGGATGGGATGGCTTCACCGGAGAGGGGCGGAGGCCCTGGAAGGGTCGCCCTGGCCTGGGAGAGGCTGGAGCTACCGCGGCGACCAGAGGGGATCGCCGGCAAGCTTGAGCTCGAGGACGGCGGCCCGCGGCCTGCCCGGCCGGGCTACGGTGTCCTACGTGCTTGTGGGGTGTGTGGGAGCGGTGGATGGTGCTTGAGGAGGCTGGGGGCGGCTCCATTTAAAGCGAGCGGAGAGGGGGGTTCACGGCGCCCGGTGACGAGCGGCATCAGTGAGAGGGGAGAAGGCGACGCAGCTCACGCGGCGATTGTTGGCGAATGGGGACGAGCACAGGAACGAGGAGAAGGCGACGAGCACAGTGCGCACCGCACTGTTGGGTTGGCCGGATCGTGCCCGTGCTCGCTGCGGCGAGCTCCGGCGTCGGCGAGCGCCAGGGGGGAGTTAATGGCGTTGAGACGAGGATGGTGGCGAAGTATGGCATGCTCGGGCAGACGGGGGAAGCGAGCACGCACGAACAGAGCGCTCGGCGGCACTCAGAGCGCGTCGACACGCAGGCATGGCATGGTGGACACGCGTGGTGTTGGAAATATGCCCTAGAGGCAATAATAAAATGGTTATTATTATATTTCCTTGTTCATGATAATTGTCTATTGTTCATGCTATAATTGTGTTATCCGGAAATCGTAATACATGTGTGACTACATAGACCACAACATGTCCCTAGTGAGCCACTAGTTGACTAGCTCGTTGATCAACAGATAGTCATGCTTTCCGACTATGGACATTGGATGTCATTGATAACGGGATCACATCGTTAGGAGAATGATGTGATGGACAAGACCCAATCCTAAGCATAGCACAAGATCGTGTAGTTCGTTTGCTAGAGCTTTTCCAAATGTCAAGTATCATTTCCTTAGACCATGAGATTGTGCAACTCCCGGATACCATAGGAGTGCTTTGGGTGTGCCAAACGTCACAACGTAACTGGGTGGCTATAAAGGTGCACTACGGGTATCTCCGAAAGTGTCTGTTGGGATGGCACGAATCGAGACTGGGATTTGTCACTCCGTATGACAGAGAGGCATCTCTGGGCCCACTCGGTAATGCATCATCATAATGAGCTCAATATGACCAAGTGTTTGGTCACGGGATCATGCATTACGGTACGAGTAAAGTGACTTGCCGGTAACGAGATTGAACAAGGTATTGGGATACCGACAATCGAATCTCGGGCAAGTAACGTACCGATTGACAAAGGGAATTGTATACGGGATTGATTGAATCCTCGACATCGTGGTTCATCCGATGAGATCATCGTGGAACATGTGGGAGCCAACATGGGTATCCAGATCCCGCTGTTGGTTATTGACCGGAGAGTCGTCTCGGTCATGTCTGCATGTCTCCCGAACCCGTAGGGTCTACACACTTAAGGTTCGGTGACGCTAGGGTTGTAGAGATACTAGTATGCGGTAACCCGAAAGTTGTTCGGAGTCCCAGATGAGATCCCGGACGTCACGAGGAGTTCTGGAATGGTCCGGAGGTGAAGAATTTTATATAGGAAGTACAGTTTCGACCACCGGGAAAGTTTCGGGGGTCACCGGTATTGTACCGGGACCACCGGAAGGGTCCCGGGGGTCCACCGGGTGTGGCACCTATCCCGGAGGGCCCCATGGGCTGAAGTGGGGTAGGGAACCAGCCCCTGGTGGGCTGGTGCACCCCCCTTGGGCCTCCCCTGCGCCTAGGGTTGGAAACCCTAGGGGTGGGGGCGCCCCACTTGACTTTGGGGGCAAGTTCCCCCCCCCTTGGCTGCCGCCCCCCTTGAGATGGGATCTCTAGGGGCCGGCGCCCCCCTGGACCCCTATATAAAGACGGGGGAGGGAGGGCAGCCGCACCCAAGCCCCTGGCGCCTCCCTCTCCCTCCCATGACACCTCTCCTTCTCGCTGAGCTTGGCGAAGCCCTGCCGAGATCCCCGTTGCTTCCACCACCACGCCGTCGTGCTGCTGGATCTCCATCAACCTCTCCCTCCCCCTTGCTGGATCAAGAAGGAGGAGACGTCTTCCCCAACCGTACGTGTGTTGAACGCGGAGGTGCCGTCCGTTCGGCGCTCGGTCATCGGTGATTTGGATCACGACGAGTACGACTCCATCAACCCCGTTCACTTGAACGCTTCCGCTCGCGATCTACAAGGGTATGGTGATGCACTCTTTTCCCTCTCGTTGCTAGAAGACTCCATAGATTATTCTTGGTGATGCGTAGAATTTTTTTAATTTCTGCAACGATCTCCAACAGTGGCATCATGAGCCAGGTTTATGCGTAGTTTCTATGCACGAGTAGAACACAAACTTGTTGTGGGCGTAGATGTTGTCAATTTTCTTGCCACTACTAGTCTTATCTTGTTTCGGCGGCATCGTGGGATGAAGCGGCCCGGACCGACCTTACACGTACGCTCACGTGAGACAGGTTCCACCGACTGACATGCACTAGTTGCATAAGGTGGCTAGCGGGTGTCTGTCTCTCCCACTTTAGTCGGATCGGATTCGATGAAAAGGGTCCTTATGAAGGGTAAATAGAAATTGGCATATCACGCTGTGGTTTTGGCGTAGGTAAGAAACGTTCTTGCTAAGAAACCTATAGCAGCCACGTAAAAAAAACTTGCAACAACAATTAGAGGACGTCTAACTTGTTTTTGCAACATATGCCGTGTGATGTGATATGGCCAAAAGGATGTGATGAATGATATATGTGATGTATGAGATTGTTCATGTTCTTGTAATAGGAATCACGACTTGCATGTCGATGAGCATGACAACCGGCAGGAGCCATAGGAGTTGTCTTAATTTATTTATGACCTGCGTGTCAACATATAACGTCATGTAAATGACTTTACTTTATTGCTAAACTGTTAGCCATAGTAGTAGAAGTAATAAATGACGAGACAACTTCATGAAGACACGATGATGGAGATCATGATGATGGAGATCATGGTGTCATGCCGGTGACGACGATGATCATGGCGCCCCGAAGATGGAGATCAAAAGGAGCAAAATGATATTGGCCATATCATGTCACTATTTGATTGCATGTGATGTTTATCATGTTTTACATCTTATTTGCTTAGAACGACGGTGCTTAAATAAGATGATCCCTCGCAATAATTTCAAGAAAGTGTTCCCCCTAACTGTGCACCGTTGCGAAGGTTCGTTTTTTCGAAGCACCACATGATGATCGGGTGTGATAGATTCTAACGTTCGAATACAACGGGTGTAAGCCAGATTTACACACGCAATACACTTAGGTTGACTTGACGAGCCTAGCATGTACAGAGATGGCCTCGGAACACGGAAGACCGAAAGGTCGAGCATGAGTCGTATAGAAGATACGATCAACATGAAGATGTTCACCGATGTTGACTAGTCCGTCTCACATGATGATCGGACATGGCCTAGTTGACTCGGATCATGTTTCACTTAGATGACTAGAGGGATGTCTATCTGAGTGGGAGTTCATTGAATAATTTGATTAGATGAACTTAATTATCATGAACTTAGTCTAAAATCTTTACAATATGTCTTGTAGATCAAATGGCCCACACTAATGTTGCCCTCAACTTCAACGCGTTCCTAGAGAAAACCAAGCTGAAAGATGATGGCAGCAACTATACGGACTGGGTCTGGAACCTGAGGATCATCCTCATAGCTGCCACGAAAGATTATGTCCTAGAAGCACCGCTAGGTGACGCACCCATCCCAGAGAACCAAGACGTTATGAAAGCTTGGCAGCAGCATGCTGATGATTACTCCCTCGTTCAGTGCGGCATGCTTTACAACTTAGACCGGGGCTCCAAAAGCGTTTTGAGCAACACGGAGCATATGAGATGTTCGAAGAGCTGAAAATGGTTTTCCAAGCTCATGCCCGGGTCGAGAGATATGAAGTCTCTGACAAGTTCTTCAGTTGTAAGATGGAGGAAAATAGTTCTGTCAGTGAGCACATACTCAAAATGTCTGGGTTACACAACCGCTTGACTCAGCTGGGAGTTAATCTCCCGGATGACGCGGTCATTGACAGAATCCTTCAGTCGCTTCCACCGAGCTACAAGAGCTTTGTGATGAACTTCAATATGCAGGGGATGGAAAAGACCATTCCTGAGGTATATTCAATGCTGAAATCAGCGGAGGTGGAGATCAAAAAGGAACATCAAGTGTTGATGGTGAATAAAACCACTAAATTCAAGAAAGGCAAGGGTAAGAAGAACTTCAAGAAGGACGGTAAGGGAGTTGCCGCACCCGGTAAGCCAGTTGCTGGGAAGAAGCCAAAGAATGGACCCAAGCCTAAGACTGAGTGCTTTTATTGCAAGGGAAGTGCTCACTGGAAGCGGAACTGCCCCAAGTACTTAGCGGACAAGAAGGCCGGCAACACCAAAGGTATATGTGATATACATGTTATTGATGTGTACCTTACCAGCGCTCATAGTAGCTCCTTGGTATTTGATACCGGTGCGGTTGCTCATATTTGTAACTCAAAGCAGGAGTTGCGGAATAAACGGAGACTGGCAAAGGACGAGGTGACGATGCGCGTCGGGAATGGTTCCAAGGTCGATGTGATCGCCGTCGGCACGCTACCTCTACATTTACCTACGGGATTAGTTTTAAACCTCAATTATTGTTATTTAGTGCCAGCTTTGAGCATGAACATTGTATCAGGATCTCGTTTAATTCGAGATGGCTACTCATTTAAATCCGAGAATAATGGTTGTTCTATTTATATGAGAGATATGTTTTATGGTCATGCCCCGCTGGTTAATGGTTTATTCTTAATGAATCTCGAACGTAGTGTTACACATATTCATGGTGTGAGTGCCAAAAGATGTAAGGTTGATAATGATAGTCCCACATACTTGTGGCACTGCCGTCTTGGTCACATTGGTGTCAAGCGCATGAAGAAGCTCCATGCTGATGGACTTTTAGAGTCTCTTGATTACGAATCATTTGACACGTGCGAACCATGCCTCATGGGTAAGATGACCAAGACTCCGTTCTCCGGAACAATGGAGCGAGCAACCAACTTATTGGAAATCATACATACTGATGTGTGCGATCCAATGAGCGTTGAGGCTCGCGGTGGCTATCGTTATGTTATCACTCTCACTGATGACTTGAGTAGATATGGGTATGTCTACCTAATGAAACACAAGTCTGAGACCTTTGAAAAGTTCAAGGAATTTCAGAGTGAGGTTGAGAATCAACGTGACAGGAAAATAAAATTCTTATGATCAGATCGTGGAGGGGAATATTTGAGTCACGAATTTGGCACACACTTAAGTAAATGTGGAATAGTTTCACAACTCACGCCGCCTGGAACACCTCAGCGAAATGGTGTGTCCGAACGTCGTAATCGCACTCTATTGGATATGGTGCGATCTATGATGTCTCTTACCGATCTACCGCTCTCATTTTGGGGCTATGCTTTAGAGACTGCCGCATTCACTTTAAATAGGGCTCCGTCGAAATCCGTTGAGACGACACTGTATGAATTATGGTTTGGGAAGAAACCTAAGCTGTCATTTCTAAAAGTTTGGGGATGCGATGCTTATGTCAAGAAACTTCAACCTGAAAAGCTCGAACCCAAGTCGGAAAAATGTGTCTTCATAGGATACCCTAAGGAAACCATTGGGTATACCTTCTACCTCAGATCCGAAGGCAAGATCTTTGTTGCCAAGAACGGGACCTTTCTGGAGAAAGAGTTTCTCTCGAAAGAAGTATGTGGGAGGAAAGTGGAACTTGATGAAGTATTACCTCTTGAACCGGAAAGTAGTGCAGCTCAGGAAGATGTTCCTGTGGTGCCTGCACTGACTAGAGAGGAAGCTAGTGATGATGATCAAGGTACTTCGGATCAAGTTACTACTGAACTTTGTAGGTCCACGAGGACACGTTCCACACCAGAGTGGTATGGCAACCCTGTCCTGGAAATCATGTTGTTAGACAACAGTGAACCTTCAAACTATGAAGAAGCAATGGCGGGCCCAGATTCCAACAAATGGCTTGAAGCCATGCAATCCGAGATAGGATCCATGTATGAAAACAAAGTGTGGACTTTGACAGACTTGCCCGATGATCGGCGAGCGATAGAAAACAAATGGATCTTTAAGAAGAAGACGGACGCGGATGGTAATGTTACCATCTATAAAGCTCGACTTGTCGCTAAGGGTTATCGACAAGTTCAAGGGGTTGACTACGATGAGACTTTCTCACCCGTAGCGAAACTGAAGTCCGTCCGAATCATGTTAGCAATTGCCGCATACTATGATTATGAGATGGCAAATGGACGTTAAAACGGCATTCCTTAACGGCTTTCTTAAGGAAGAATTGTATATGATACAGCCGGAAGGTTTTGTCGATCCTAAGAATGCTAACAAGGTATGCAAGCTCCAGCGCTCCATTTATGGGCTGGTGCAAGCATCTCGGAGTTGGAACATTCGATTTGATGAGATGATCAAAGTGTTTGGGTTTACATAGACTTATGGAGAAGCCTGTGTTTACAAGAAAGTGAGTGGGAGCTCTGTAGCATTTCTCATATTATATGTGGATGATATACTATTGATGGGAAATGATATAGAATTCTTGGGAAGCATAAAGGCCTACTTGAACAAGTGTTTTTCAATGAAGGACCTTGGAGAAGCTGCTTATATATTAGGCATCAAGATCTATAGAGATAGATCAAGACGCCTCATTGGTCTTTCACAAAGTACGTACCTTGACAAGATATTGAAGAAGTTCAATATGGATCAGTCCAAGAAGGGGTTCTTGCCTGTATTGCAAGGTGTGCAATTGAGCACGGCTCAATGCCTGACCACGGCAGAAGATAGAGAAAAGATGAGTGTCGTCCCCTATGCCTCGGCCATAGAGTCTATTATGTATGCCATGCTGTGTACCAGACCTGATGTAAACCTTGCCGTAAGTTTGGTAGGGAGGTACCAAAGTAATCCCGGCATGGAACACTGGACAGCGGTCAAGAATATCCTGAAGTACCTGAAGAGGACTAAGGATATGTTTCTCGTTTATGGAGGTGACGAAGAGCTCGTCGTAAAGGGTTACGTCGATGCTAGCTTCGACACAGATCTGGATGACTCTAAGTCACAAACCGGATACGTGTATATTTTGAATGGTGGGGCAGTAAGCTGGTGCAGTTGCAAGCAAAGCGTTGTGGCGGGATCTACATGTGAAGCGGAATATATGGCGGCCTCAGAGGTAGCACAAGAAGCAATCTGGGTTAAGGAGTTCATTACCGACCTAGGAGTTATTCCCAATGCGTCGGGTCCGATGACTCTCTTCTGTGACAACACTGGAGCTATTGCCCTTGCCAAGGAGCCCAGGTTTCACAGGAAGACCAGGCATATCAAGCGTCGCTTCAACTCCATTCGTGAAAATGTTCAAAATGGAGACATAGATATTTGTAAAGTACATACAGACCTGAATGTAGCAGATCCGTTGACTAAACCTCTCCCTAGAGCAAAACATGATCAACACCAGAACTCTATGGGTGTTCGATTCATCACAATGTAACTAGATTATTGACTCTAGTGCAAGTGGGAGACTGTTTGAAATATGCCCTACAGGCAATAATAAAATGGTTATTATTATATTTCCTTGTTCATGATAATTGTCTATTGTTCATGCTATAATTGAGTTATCCGGAAATGATAATACATGTGTGAATACATAGACCACAACATGTCCCTAGTGAGCCTCTAGTTGACTAGCTCGTTGATCAACAGACAGTCATGGTTTCCTGACTATGGACATTGGATGTCATTGATAACCGGATCACATCATTAGGAGAATGATGTGATGGACAAGACCCAATCCTAAGCATAGCACAAGATCGTGTAGTTCGTTTGCTAGAGCTTTTCCAAATTTCAAGTATCATTTCCTTAGACCATGAGATTGTGCAACTCCCAGATACCATAGGAGTGCTTTGGGTGTGCCAAACGTCACAACGTAACTGGGTGGCTATAAAGGTGCACTACGGGTATCTCCGAAAGTGTCTGTTGGGTTGGCATGAATCGAGACTGGGATTTGTCACTCCGTATGACGGAGAGGTATCTCTGGGCCCACTCGGTAATGCGTCGTCATAATGAGCTCAATGTGACCAAGTGTTTGGTCACGGGATCATGCATTACGGTACGAGTAAAGTGACTTGCCGGTAACGAGATTGAACAAGGTATTGGGATACCGACGATCGAATCTCGGGCAAGTAACGTACCGATTGACAAAGGGAATTGTATATGGGATTGATTGAATCCTCGACATCGTGGTTCATCCGATGAGATCATCGTGAAACATGTGGGAGCCAACATGGGTATCCAGATCCCGATGTTGGTTATTGACCGGAGAGTCGTCTCGGTCATGTCTGCATGTCTCCCGAACCCGTAGGGTCTACACAGTTAAGGTTCGGTGATGCTAGGGTTGTAGAGATACTAGTATGTGGTAACCCGAAAGTTGTTTGGAGTCCCGGATGAGATCCCGAACGTCACGAGGAGTTCCGGAATGGTCCGGAGGTGAAGAATTATATATAGGAAGTCCAGTTTCGGCCACCGGGAAAGTTTCGGGGGTCACAGGTATTGTACCGGGACCACCGGAAGGATCCCGGGGGTCCACCGGGTGGTGCCACCTATCCCAGAGGTCCCCATGGGCTGAAGTGGGGTAGGGAACCAGCCCCTGGTGGGCTAGTGCGCCCCCTTGGGCCTCCCCTGCGCCTAGGGTTGGAAACCCTAGGGGTGGGGGTGCGCCCCACTTGACTTGGGGGGCAAGTTCCCCCCTTGGCCACCGCCCCCCTTGAGATGGGATCTCTGGGGGCCGGCCGCCCCCCGGACCCCTATATAAACAGGGGGAGGGAGGGCAGCCGCACCCAAGCCCTTGGCGCCTCCCTCTCCCTCCCGTGACACCTCTCCTTCTTGCTGAACTTGGCCAAGCCCTGCCGAGATCCCCGCTGCTTCCACCACAACGCCGTTGTGCTGCTGTATCTCCATCAACCTCTCCCTCCCCCTTGCTGGATCAAGAAGGAGGAGACG
Source organism: Triticum aestivum (assembly GCF_018294505.1). Lineage (NCBI taxonomy): Eukaryota > Viridiplantae > Streptophyta > Magnoliopsida > Poales > Poaceae > Triticum > Triticum aestivum. Next base: position 324,219,116 of record NC_057814.1, on the reverse strand, counting down.
TCTTCCCCAACCGTATGTGTGTTGAATGCGGAGGTGCCGTCCGTTCGGCGCTCGGTCATCGGTGATTTGGATCACGACGAGTATGACTCCATCAACCCCGTTCACTTGAACGCTTCCGCTCGCGATCTACAAGGGTATGTAGATGCACTCTTTTCCCTCTCGTTGCTAGAAGACTCCATAGATTGTTCTTGGTGATGCGTAGAAAAAATTTAATTTCTGCAACGATCTCCAACACGTGGTCACCACGCAAACTCCTCCCTCAGGCCAGCCTATGTCCAAAAATCATGTCTGGCATGTTGTTCATGGTGGTTTTGAAGTTTACCATGCTTTGGTTTGGATCCAGGTGCAGTAGAGAAGTTTTTACATGCCAAGTAAGTTTCTGGTCAGTAACTTTGAGAGGTTACTGAGGTCAAACGGCTGGGAGTTGGGGGTTGTGCTTTGGAGGTTAGCCATGATCTACTAAGGTGAAAATGCACAAGAAAACCCAGGCACAAAGGAGCAAGTAAAATGGTAGTTGCTGTAGAAACCACCATTTCTGTCCAGAACAGAAAATATTTTCTGTAGCAAAAATATTCCAAAAAGTGATGAAATATTTTTGCTCAGGAAGGTGCCCTAGGTTTCAAAGAATATTTGTGAATTATCTCAGATTTTTCTGGGCCATAAAAATTGGGGTTGCTTTGGAGCATATTGATCTAGCTAGGGTTTTGGGAGAAAAATGAATATTTTTCATTTAAGAAAAATATTACAAAGATTATTTTGGGGTGGATCAGAAGGGGAATGATGATTGGGGAGGGAAATGAAGCACTTGGGTGAAAGCCAAGGGTACCCAAGTGTTTAAGTCCATATGAAAAGATTCAAAAACTCCAAATTTCAAATTGACTCCAAAAGAAAATCAAGCAAATGAGAGAGGGCAAAAACCAGGCTGTCACAAACCTCCCCCACTTAGAATGAATCTCGTCCTCGAGATTCGGTTGCTTGGGAAAACCACTCTGGATAATGTGACTGTACAAATTCTTCCCGCTCCCAAGTTGATTCTGACTCTGTGTGATGCTCCCACTGAACTTTGTAAAATTTCCTTACTTTACTACGAGTGACCCTTTCCATCTGATCCAAAATTCTAAACGGTCTCTCTTCATAAGTTAAATCATTTTCCAACTCTACCTCAGCCATAGCAGTCCTTTTCTCAGGAGGGGATATGCATCGTCTCAATTGTGAAACATGAAACACGTTGTGCACGTCTGCCAATTTAGCAGGTAGTTCCAACTGATATGCAACAGTACCCACTCGAGACATAAACGGGAATGGACCAATAAATCTGGGTGCCAACTTTCCACGAGTCTGAAATCTCTTGACTCCTTTCATAGGAGTGACTCGGAGGTATACGTGTTCTCCAGGTTCAAAATTGATCTGTCGGTGCTTTGCATCATAATAACTTTTCTGCGAGATTTGGCCAATTGCAATCTATCTCTGATTTCCTTAACTTGTTTCTGAGCTTCCATCATGAGATCTGTTCCGAAGATACGGCTATCTCCAGTTTGAGACCAATTTAAAGGAGTGCGGCACTTACGGCCATACAGAGCTTCATACGGTGACATTTTTAGACTGGTCTGGAAGCTGTTGTTATAGGAAAACTCGGCATATGGCAAGCAGTCTTCCCATTTAGGTCCTTGTGCTAAAGCACAGGCTCGCAACATATCTTCGAGTATTTGATTTACCCGTTCTGTCTGTCCATCCGTCTGAGGATGATAAGCAGTACTATATTTCAGTGTTGTCCCCAAGGCTTGATGGAGGCGTGACCAAAAAGCGGAGGTAAACAGGGAACCTCGGTCGAAAGTGATAGTTCGGGGTACTCCATGCAGACTAACTATTCTAGATACATACAGTTGTGCAAGTTGATCTGCTCTGTATCTGGTGCTGATCGGAATGAAGTGACCAACCTTGGTTAGGGTGTCTAGTATGACCCAGATTGCATCATTGCCTCGCTGAGTCTTAGGCAATCCCGTAATGAAATCCATACAAACGTCATCCCATTTCCATTGTGAAACCGGCAGCGGTTGGAGGAGTCCGGCTGGCTTCTGATGCTCTGCCTTCACCTTGTTACATATGTTGCAACAGGCCACAAAATAGGCAATGTATTTCTTCATTCCATCCCACCAGAATATTTGTCTAAGGTCCTCATACATTTTCGTACCTCCCGGGTGAATGGAATATGAGGATTCGTGTGCTTCTGACAGGATTTTCTTCCTTAAGTCTGGTTGATTGGGTACACAAATCCGTCCACGGAATCGGAGGGTACCGAATTTGTCCTTGGAGAAATCTGGGGTCTTCTATTCCATCTGGCCCTTGGCATATCTTTGCAGCTTGGTCTCAGCTGGCTGGGCCTTGCGGATCTCTTCCTCAAGTGTGGGGGTAACTTCCAAAATATTAGCAAGGCCAGCATCCACTATGACCAGGTTGAGCTGAGTGATCTCCTCTTGGAGTTCGGGAGGCAAGGATTTCAATATGACATTCAAGCTGACGGGCTTTCGACTGAGTGCATCGGCAACCACGTTGGCCTTACCCGGGTGGTAATTTATTCCAAGATCATCCTTGACCAACTCTAGCCATCTTCGTTGATGGAGGTTTAAATCTGGCTGAGTAAAGATGTATTTGAGACTTTTGTGGTCGGTAAAAATTTGGCACCTTTTTCCAATGAGGTAGTGTCTCTAAATCTTTAGCGCATGAACCACCGCAGCCAATTCCAAATCATGAGTAGGATAATTTCGCTCGTGGGGTCATAGCTGTCGCGATGCATATGCTACTACCTTGCTGTCTTGCATAAGTACGCAACCAATGCCTTGCCTGAAGGCGTCACAATACACATCAAAACGGCGATAAATGTCAGGAAGAGTCAATATAGGTGCGGTTGTCAGCCGTATCTTTAGCTCATTAAAACTTTCCTCACAGTCCTCCGTCCATTGAAACTTCTTATCCTTTTTGAGCAGCTCCGTCATGGGTTTAGCAATCTTGGAAAACCCTTCAATGAAACGACGGTAATATCCAGCAGGTGATCCCCATGGTGAAGAGCTGGGACGAATATATCCTTTCTGAAGCAGTTCATCAAGCTGTTTCATCAAGCTTGTGCCCGGTACCAGCATATTTTTGCCCAAAAGCGTACAAGGAAATTTGTTTTGGGCTGCAAAACTCCGAGAAATAAAAGAATGGGAAGCCCCAGAGTCAAATAAAATTACGATAGGTATGTCATTAACAGAAAACATGCCAATGATGACTTCTGGGTTCTCTTGGGCTTCATCGGCTGAGATATGATGCACGTGCCCAGTGAAGTTTTGCTGGGTTGGGCATGACTCCATAAAGTTGACTTGTGGCCTTATTAGGGCATTCACCTTGTTGTTCTTGGGGCACTGTCTGGCATAATGTCCGTTCTGCCCACAACTGAAGCAAGAATTATTGCGCTGACGCTCTCCTCATGCATTGGGTTGGTCACGACATTCTTGACTTGAGTGGTGGTCTTGTTAACATTCTGTTGCCAATTTGGCTTGTATTTCACCTGAGTCTGCTGCCAGGTACGAGCCTTTTGCACTGGTTGCCCATCCTTCTTTGGCTCAAACTTACGCTTGTTGTCGTTGTTAACATGCCTATTATCTAATATAAGCTTGTGCTCCCGTTCAGCAATGAAAGCCTTGTTCACCAGAGTTTGGAAATCTGGGAAATCAAGCATACTGGGAGTACACCGGAGTTGCGGATTTAAGCCTCCAAGAAATCTGTCAATCTTCCTTTCTTCGGTGGCCATGTCATCAAGAGAGTAACGGGCCAGATGATTGAATTTTTGCAAATATTCTCCCACAGACTGATTTCCTTGGACGAGTGTGAGAAATTCATGCTGCTTAGTCTTCATAACTCCAGTAGGGATATGATATTTCTGGAACTGATCCTTAAACTTTTCCCAGGTGATCTCTTCATCAACAGGCCACATGGCTTTTGCATTTTCCCACAATATGGCAGCTGCGCCTTCAAGGTAATGAGTTGCAAATGGAGCTTTATCATTTTCTTCAGTACGAGCAATCTCAAGCTTTTTCTCAATGGTACGCAACCAATTGTCTGCATCCAATGGGTCAACAATCTGACTGAAACAGGGTGGCTTGGTCCTTTGGAAATCTGACAGCTTTGAGTGATGACCGTTCTGATTTCCATTATGTCCAACCATAGCTTGCACACTTCTTAATATTTTGATCAGATCATTGTTCCTTCTTTCCTCAAACATACGCAGAATTTGCTCGGTGGAGGGCGGATTTGGCGGTGGAGGCGGTGGCGGAATGTACAGCTCGGGAGAATGTCCTGCCTGTCGTGCGGAACGACGAACAGGATTTCCCTCACGAACGTTGCTACTGCTGCCTCCCCGCGTCATCCTATTGTGGATTTTTTCCAAGACAACACAATCGAGATGAGAAACATCCAAGAATAAATTTGGGGAAAAGCCAGCAACAAATTCCGGAAGAAAACAAAAGAGCGAAGAAAATACGACGAATAAAGTGCCAACATAATTATACATAGACTCATACATGAAAGATAAACAACACGCCAGGTTCCACTACTCTCATACATGCAACGAAACATCATGACTCGTACGACTACATCCGTACATCATTCGGACGACTGCGAATACTCAAAGATACTACTGCTCTGCTGGTGCTGCGGTGTCCTCCCCTGAAGCGGTCTCGGATCCTGAACTGACGAGGTTAACGGAAACCTCCGGGTTAAAGGTAACACGACGGCGCTGCCTCGAGGGCTCTCCCTCAGGGGCAGGGGTAGGATGAAGCATCGGGGCTACAGGAGTAGCGAGAAGTGAAACCCACTCAGCAGGAGTACTGAGAGGATTCACGGCCGAGACGCCCGTGCTACTCGGAGGAGTAACCGGTGAAATAGGGGAACTAGAACTGGCTGGAATATAAGGGGTAAATCCCAGAGAAGATGGAGTAGTGGCAGATCTAGTAGTGACTAAAGCAGCGGCTAAAGCAGTACGGCCACGAGTCAGCTCTCGAGCCAGCTCGTGGATCATAAGATAGCTAGCAGTGACATAACGAGCAAGGTGGCTAGCAACACTATCAGACTCCGGATCAATGATAGGGAAACGGACACGACCATTGTCGTGCAGAGAAGGGTAGTAATAGAAACCTGGGTGGTTCTGCATTCGGACCTCGTTGTAGCGAAGCTCGTCAAGGACCTCGAATGCAGCAAACTGGACAGCCTGAGAAGCGGTGGAGGCGTAGCCGCTCCGAGAAGTACGAGTGTAAGAGCTGGAATCGGAACTAGTGCGTAGAGTGACCACTGCGTGATACTCATACGCTGAATCAGCTAGACGCTCCTGGTACACACGATAGACTGGGTCGTCACCGAGAGGGTACAGCCGATGCCACACGTTGCGAAGGAGGTGCGGTGATGTGTACGGCAATAGCTGCAACTGGCACGGATACGGCACCGGAGCCATCTACACTCACAACCATTAGCAGGTTAGCATAAAAATATAAACCAAATGCATGCAATGCAACAACCAGCTACAATTGCTACCGGCACTCAACTTAAACTCGTATCTATTGTCCAGTTAACACGTCGTAGTCTAGCGTGGCCTACAGTCAGCGCGGCTCTGATACCAAGTGTTGTGGCACCCCGGCTCAGAGCGACCGGTTTACCATGCATTGCCAGCCCAGAGACCATGTCTTGTAGCAACACACAACATCTTGGTACAGAAGGCACCGCTTTATTGATGCTAGCGGATCAGAGTTTATATTACAACAGATGTCGAGGCCAAGCAGCACGCCCGGTGTGGCTGAACAATATGTACATTATTTAGTGAACATAAAGGGGCCTCGATTATAACAACTACGCGGCAGCGGAACAATGTCGTAGCGGAAACTCCATATCACAGGGACACCGATGTAGACACGATCTAGACTCGAGCAGCGCTCCTCTCCAACGAGACTTTCCTGAAATCTTGCATGACACGCCAGGTCAGTACATTGAATGTACTTGCAAGCTCACAACATGCATAATCATAATGGGAAACAATATCATGATAATTAACCAATTAATTATAATGCAACACTATATGTCCAACATGTTGTGATCATGCTCGAACGTCCCTCGGGACGGACTTACCAACCGTGATCATTCTCGGATCACAACCAAACCACCATCGTGGTCTTGACAAGAGTAACTCGTGATCCTTACGGCGATCACAACCACGACCAATATTTTGTCCCGAACATCTCGATGGCCTTTCAGCTATCATCAACAGTGCAAAGTTCATAGCTTAGTGTGCAAATTTTATTAAACGTTGACTCATGGTGGGACCTACTACGAGGTGTCCGTGACCGTGGACTCGGCTATCGATAGATTATACACTCTGCAGAGGTAGCACACTGTACCCACACCACAGAACCCATGGCCTCGCACTCCCATTCGGGTGGACCAACGGCATTCCGACAAAACCCTTCCATTGCCATGACACTCTCCCGACCACTCTGACCCAATCCCCAACGGACTAGTCCTGGGTGGCCCCGTGTCTACCAAAGACACAACAACCACCGTCGTGGCCAAAACGATCCCACTCGGAGACCCGGTACCATAATCTCAACAACGGGCACACAAGGTTATGCCTGCTTACCGGGCTAGGGTAAGCATGCCATAACCTTCCCTAGTTGGAGGCACCGACCAGAGGCAATGTCAATGGACCGAATCAAGGCCTTCCCACAAAGGCAAATGTGGTTGCACTGGGAAAAACTCGATTCAGCGGCACCATGACCCAGTCAACTATATATTCAAGTTGAGTTATATTCAGGTTCAACTTAAAATGAAAATGACCGGTGTCATAGCATGCCATGAAATGCAAAACTACACATGCATCACATATTAACGAAAATGACTGATGTCAACCATATTCACACTAAGCATAAACATCAACAACTTATATTACTTTCCTGGTCAGAGTAGCTCACACTTTAACCAAAATATTTTGCAGCAAGTTTTATTATTTTCTCATGCCAGAAAGTAACTCCGATTAATTTCTCACATGCATAGCAAAGATTATACCACAAACAAATCCTAATTTCTTTACCAACCAGGTTAGGTTCAAACATTCTGTAAGTCAAGCAACATGGCTAAACAAGTACTTAACAGAATATTTTCTAGCAAATTTTTTTATTTTATTTACGCAAGAACATAACTTTAAGTAATTACTAACACGCATAACAAAATTATTTGTATCATCACCACAAATAGATCTTAGCTTTGCTTTACCAACTAAGCTAGTTTCAACATACTGTAAATCAAGCAAAATAACTAACAAACACTTAACAGAATATAAATAACAGAATAGTTATTTAAATGCATGGATTAATCATTTCATTCAAGTAAGAAAATCATAAATATTGAAATGACACCATGAAAATGTTGCTGTGGTTTGCCTTAGTGCAGATGAGATTTACAAGCCTTCTGGTGATCCTCAAGACAAGCCTCACCCTCTGAAAATAATTTTAAGCACAAAAAGAAAATATCAAGAACACTTCTGAAAATCACCAGAAATTCTAAACAGCTCAGAAAAATCTCATCTTTGGTGAGCTGCTAGTTTTCTTTGCAAAGAACAAAATGCAAAAAGAATCAATTCATTTGGACTTATGGTTGAACAGTTATGGCTGTTGGAAGCGTTCTGTAAATTCAAATGAATTTGAATAAAAATAAAAAAACTGGGGGGTGACGTCGAAGGCGTAAAGCCCAGGGGCGCCACCACTCGTACCGCTTCGCGCGCGTACAGAGTGGCTGACTAGCGGGCCCCGCTAGTCAGGTGAGGAGGAGGGGGGAAGGAAACAGAGGGAGTCGCGGCTTCGCCGAGTTCTCACCGGCGACGAGGGCTCCTTGGCCAAAACAAGAGGGAGGGATGGAGAGAGGGGACGGAGGCGCACCTGCCCGTACCCGTAGCGTAGCTAGGGGTGGTCGGATGGCGTCGGAATCGACCTCGCAAGCGGAGGCAGAACACGGTGGTCACCGGAGATGAGGAAGACGGCGAGCAGAGGCAACTCCAGGGGCTCCAGGGGGACGGGATGGCTTCACCGGAGAGGGGCGGAGGCCCTGGAAGGGTCGCCCTGGCCTGGGAGGGGCTAGAGCTACCGCGGCGACCAGAGGGGATCACCGGCGAGCTCGAGCTCGAGGACGGCGGCCCGCGGCCTGCCCGGCCAGGGTACGGTTTCCTACGTGCTTGTGGGGTGTGTGGGAGTGGTGGATGGTGCTCGACGAGGCTGTGGGCGGCTCCATTTATAGGCGAGCGGAGAGGGGGGGTTCGAGCTCTGCCGGTGGACACCTATCCACGCGCCCGGTGACGAGCGGCGTCAGTGAGAGGGGGAGAAGGCGACGCAGCTCACGCGGCGACTGTTGGCGAACGGGGACGAGCACAGGAACGAGGAGAAGGCGACGAGCACAGTGCACACCGCACTGTTGGGTTGGCCGGACCGTGCCCGTGCTCGCTGCGCGAGCTCCGGCATCGGCGAGCACCAGGGGGGAGTTAATGACGTTGAGACGAGGATGGTGGCGAAGTTTGGCACGCTCGGGCAGACGGGGGAAGCGAGCACGCGCGAACAGAGCGCTCGGCGGCACTCAGAGCGCGTCGACACGTAGGCATGGCATGGTGGACATGCGTCGTCACCGCGCGAACTCCTCCCTCAGGCTAGCCTACGTCCAAAAATCATGTCTGGCATGTTGTTCGTGGTGGTTTTGAAGTTTACCACGCTTTGGTTTGGATCCAGGTGCAGTAGAGAAGTTTTTACATGCCAAGTAAGTTTCTGGTCAGTAACTTTGAGATGTTATTGAGGTCAAACAGCTGGGAGTTGGGGGCTGTGCTTTGGAGGTTAGCCATGATCTACTAAGGTGAAAATGCACAAGAAAACCCAGGCACAAAGGAGCAAGTAAAATGGTAGTTGCTGTAGAAACCACCATTTCTGTCCAGAACAGAATATATTTTCTGTAGCAAAAATATTCCAAAAAGTGAAGAAATATTTTTGCTCAGGAAGGTGCCCTAGGTTTCAAAGAATATTTGTGAATTATCTCAGATTTTTCTGGGCCATAAAAATTGGGGTTGCTTTGGAGCATATTGATCTAGCTAGGGTTTTTGGGAGAAAAATGAATATTTTTCATTTAAGAAAAATATTCCAAAGATTATTCTGGGGTGGATCAGAAGGGGAATGATGATTGGGGAGCAAAATGAAGCACTTGGGTGAAAGCCAAGGGTACCCAAGTGTTTAAGTCCATATGAAAAGATTCAAAAACTCCAAATTTCAAATTGACTCCAAATGAAAATCAAGCAAATGAGAGAGGGCAAAAACCAGGCTGTAACAAAGAGCCTTTCTAAATGTTGAAATTGAGGAGGAAGTATATGTTGAACAACCACCAAGCTTTGTTAATCCCAAGAAACCTAATCATGTTTACAAACTTCACAAAGCTCTTTATGGTCTTAAACAAGCTCCTAGAGCTTGGTATAAATGCTTGACTAAGTTTCTTATTGAATAAGGCTTTGAAATTGGGAAAATTGGTTCTACTCTTTTTACTAAAAGGGTTAAGGGAGAACTATTTGTGTGCCAAATATGTGTGGATAATATCATACTCGGTTCTACTAACCCCCATTTTAGTGAAAAGTATGGAAGGCTAATGTCGGACAAGTTTGAGATGTCTGATGAGTGAGCTCAAAATTTTCCTTGGTTTGCAAATCGAGAAACTAAAGAAGGTAAATTTGTCTCACAAACAAAGTATACCAAGGATATTTTCAAGAAGTTCAACATGCAAGAAAGCAAAGGTATGAACACCCATGCCTACTAGTGGACATCTTGACTTGACTAAGGATGGCAATCCGGTTGACCAAAATGTTTACTGCTCTATGATTGGTTCATTATTATATCTATGTGCCTCCCATCCCGATATTATGCTATGTGTGTGCATGTGTGCATGATATCAAGCGGCTCCTAAAGAATGTCATCTTAAGGCCGTGAAAAGGATAGTGAGATATTTAATTCATACACCAAACTTTGGCATTGGGTATCCTAAGAGGTCATATTTTGATCTTGTTGGCTATTCCGACTCGGACTTTGCCGGTGATAATGTAGTTAGGAAGTTCACTTCGGGTACATGTAAATTTCTTGGTAGATCCCTTGTCTCTTGGTCCTCCAAGAAACAAAACTCGGTATCCTTATCCACCACCGAAGTAGAATACATTACCGTCGGATCATGTTATGCTCAATTAATTTGGATGCCCAAACTCTTAAAGATTGTGGGATACATGTGAAACATGTTCCATTGCTTTGTGACAATGAGAGTGCTATTAAGATTGCTCACAATCTCGTACAACATTCAGGAACTAAGCATATTGAAGTTCGTCATCATTTCATTCATGATCATGTTGCTAAAGGAGAAAACAATCTTAAGCATGTTTACCGACAAGCAATTGGCGGATATATTCACTAAACCACTTGATGAAAACATATTTTGCAGTTTGAGAGGTGAACTGAATCTCATTGATGCCTCAAACTTGGAATAGAGATTCCATTTGAATACATGCAAGGCATGAGCCTATGTGACTAATCCTTGATATTCGTCTTATGATGATGATCACTTATCTTGGATACTTTTGCACCCTCGTATGTTATCTAACCCTTGCAGGTACTTGGATGAGCCTCAATCTATGATATTCCAAATCACTCACATCTTGAGCAATCTCTACATCACCAAGTATCTATGTTTTTGTTGTTGAAATCAATGAACTCACTCAACATATCTTTTGACTATTTCAATATATCAAATTTCATGATTGTTAATTTGGATACATGGGTGTTATTCCTTGCAAGACTAACCCATGTCAGAAGATGAACTTCAACTCCAAAGGATGCTTCCAACTATTGATGGACTACATCAACATTGGGCATCCAACACAAGTTCAACTATATGATCAATATCAACACCACAACCCAAGGTATGTCATTCCATCTTAGAGAAGCTTTACTCCAAGTCATGAGTTAAAGCAACTCAACAAGATGTGAATACATCAAAACACTTAAATGAAAAATGGCAAGCCCATTTTGAGCTTAAGCGATGAGTATGACCTACGATCAAGTGATCTCACTTGACTCCTAAGTCAATATACTCTAACATAGGTGACTTTGTCGCCGACCACCTCTAGATGAAGTTCTCTAGTGTTCTTTTGTATATTGTATTTCCATTCCATGTTTTCTTGCTACTGTGTTCCCCATCTAAACTTAAGAAAAACTTCATCTAGATCTCTTTCGATTTCTGTTTCATGTGTCTCTATACCTAAGTTTAATTCATTGCACATCTTTGTGAAAATTCCTTGAATATCTTTGTGAAATTTCATTTGCAAAGTGAGCTTAGTTCACAAAATTTTTCTCTGCATTGAACTCGGTTCCACCGATCCAAGCCCATCAGCCAGACTGAAACACAAGGTTTCCTTGTACACAATTCATCGGTACAACAAACACGGACTAACTCGGTCTCAGCGATGAGCACCTTCAGTGGCTCTGCTACCTTGGAGTCACAGATTGGCGCCACCGATTTCAATGCTGAGAAACTTTTCTGCCATCTCATATTGCCTATTTTCTTCAGCTACACTCAATGATTCGTTCCCTCTATCAGCATCTTAAGCTACATGGTGCTTTGAAGTATCTCTCAAGGAGCACACCTACTTGACTCATGTTCCTGAAGTTACCCTTAATGGAAATTGATGTCAAAGGGAGAGAGAGAACACCAAAGTCTATCAGCAGAAAGAGAGAGGACATCTAAGCTCTTCCAGAGATGCATGTTAATAAGAGGAGAGAAGCCCCATGTTTTAAGAGGGGAAAGACATGTTAGTCTTTATCTAGTTCTGCTCTGATCTTATCTCACCCTACCTTCTCCATTATCCAATACTAGATTCAGGGGGAGAAAGAGTATATGCTTAAGGGGAGAAAAATCCTTGGATCTTATTGCAAATTCTTAAATCTTTGGGGACATGTCTATATCTGAACAAAGTACTCACTCTGTGGTACTCATCTATTACATGTCATCCCAGTCTTCTTATTTTTGTGGATCTTGGAATCCTTTTTGTTTGGAGTGTTCTTGTGTTATCTAACCTTGATTTCTCAAGTTTACTCCTTCAAAAGTCAGCTCAAGAACCACAAGGTAAGTATATGCGTCACACTCACGTGCATGACGATCTCTTGCTTTTGCACATATTGTTTGTAAGAGGGATTCATAAACATGAAGGTACATCTTTCAACTATATTGTTTTCTCTAATGCATATAGCCAAGATACATGTAACTCATTGCCTACTCTGTCATGCTATGCATTCACATGTTCTTCTATCCTATCTTCACATGATTACATACATGTAGGGGGAGCTTATGCATGCTACATGTTATTCCAAATCTTTACTTACCACTCTTCCTATCATTTACATGAAGCTTTGATGTATGTTGTCATCAATTACTGAAAAGGGGAAGATTGAAAGCACAAGTGCTCACTTGGTGATTTTGGCAATTAATGTCAACATATATCTTGTTGGACTAATGGTTTTATCTAGCATGTTTCAGATAAGTTCAAAAATGGAGTGACAGGGACAAGAGGATATGGTAACCCTTCAAAATGCTAAGGACAAAGATTGGCAAAAGTTCAAGACTCTTCATCTTTATTTTAGTGATCCAAGATCACATTTTGTCCATAGGAAAGCTAATACTATTAAAAGGGGTTGTCGTGTTGCTTAATGATCCAATTGCTCAAGTGGTTAGTGATATTGCTCCAAAACCCTCATGGACTTTCTACATCCAAATATGCCCAAACCCTAAACTCAGACTCGGCCCCACCAATTCTTTCTATCTGGATCCACCGTGTTCATTTGATATAGCCACTGCCAGAAACCGTAATGATTTGGTCACGCCGATACGGATCTCGGTTTCACCAAGATGGCCTTGCCAATGATCTATTATCTATTGCATTCACTTTGGTTCCACCGAGTTTATGCAATCGGTCTCAACGAGTTGGCTTGACAGATTCTCTGGTGCTTATTTCTTCACTTCGGCCCCACCTAGTTGATGCAATCGGCGCCACCCAGATGATGTTTTCACAAAGCCTTAGAACATCGGTCCCACCGAGTTGTTCTAGTCGGTCCCACCGAGATTCCTAACGTTCACATTTTTGAACAGATCGGTCTCACTGTGTAATGGTTGGATTTTGTGTGCAGGCTTTATATACACCTCCACCCCTTCTCCATTAGAGAGAGAGCCATCATACCGTGCCTACACTTCCACCATTCATTTTTTGAGATAGAACCACCTACTCATGTGTTGAGATCAAGAGATTCCATTCCTACCATTTGAACCTTGATTTCTAGCCTTCCCTAAGTTCCTTTCCACTCAAATCCCTCTTCCACCATAGCCAAATCCGTGAGAGAGAGAGAGTTGGGTGTTGGGGAGAATATCATTTGAAGCACAAGAGCAAGGAGTTCATCATCAACACACCATCTATTACCTTTTGGAGAGTGGTGTCTGATAGATTGTTTAGGGGTCACTTGGGAGCCTCCGTCGTGATGTGGACTTGAACCAAGAAGATTGTAAGGGCAAGGAGATCACCTACTTCGTGAAGATCTACCCGAGCGAGGAAAGTCCTTCATGGGTGATGGCCATGGTGGGATAGACAAGGTTGCTTCTTCGTGGACCCTTCGTGGGTGGAGCCCTCCGTAGACTCACGCAACCATTACCCTTCGTGGGTTGAAGTCTCCATCAATGTGGACGTACGATAGCACCACCTATCGGAACCATGCAAAAAATTCTCCATGCCTCCATTGTGTTTGTAAACTCCAATCCCATCCCTTTACTTTCCCGCAAATTGCATGCTTTACTTTTTCCGCTGCCTATACTCTTGTCATGCTTACTTGAAATGTATTGTGAGTGCTTTAACATGTGCTAAACTCAACATTAACTTGAAGAAATTAAAAACTACCACTTTTGCTTGTTAAGGGTCTAATCACCCTCCTCTAGACCCGTCTTCTCGATCCTTTGACCAGTGCTAGTTGATGTTTTTTGCTTTTTCTGAAAATCAGTACCAAACGGAGTCCAAACGCTACAAAACTTTTTGGTGATTTTTTCTGGACCTGAAGGGACCCTAGAAGGTTCGGGAGAAGACCTGAAGAGTCAGGAGGGAGCGACGAGCTCGGTAGCGCACCCCAGGGGGTAGGTGCGCCCCCAGGATTGTGGGCCCCTCATGGCACCTCTTGACCTAATTCCACCTCTATAAATTCCCAAATATTCCCGATACATCAGAGAGCCACCAAAATACTTTTTATTCTCTCGCAAGTTTCTGTTCTTCGAAGATCCCATCTGGAGGCCTTTCCGGTACTCTGCAATGGCCTCGAAATCAAACTTGCTTCCCTTCCGATGATGTGTGAGTAGTTTACCATAGACCTACGGGTCCATAGCTAGTAGCTAGATGGCTTCTTCTCTCTCTTTAATCTTCAATAGAATGTTCTCCTCGATTTCTTGGAGATCTATTCGATGTAGTCTTCTTTTGCGGCTTCTTTGTTGGGATCCGATGAATTGTGGGTTTATGATCAGATTATCCATGAATATTATTTGAGTCTTTTCTAAATTCTTATATGCATGATTATTATAGCTCTATATTTCTCTCTGATCTATATGTTTAGTTTGGCCAACTAGATTGATTTATCTTGCAATGGGAGAGGTGCTTTATAATGGGTTCAATCTTGTGGTGCTCTATATCCTAGTGATAGAAAGGGACAAGACACATATGTGTATTGTTGCCATTAAGGGGAAAACGATGGGGTTTATTCATATTGGTTGGATTGACTTTGTCTACATCATGTGATCTTGCTTAAGGCGTTACTCCATTCTTTATGAACTTAATACTCTAGATGCATGCTGGATAGTGGTCAATGTGTGGAGTAATAATAGTAGATGCAGGCAGGAGTCGGTCTACTTGTCTCATACATGATGCCTATATACATGATCATTGCCTTGGATATCGTCATAACTATGTGCTTTTCAATCAATTGCCCAACAATAATTTGTTTACCCACCGTATGCTTTTTGTTCGAGAGAGAAGCCTCTAGTGAAAACAATGGCCCTCGGGTCTACCTTACCATATATTAAATCCAAACATACCTTTCTGCAATTTTTTTATTTTCTGTTCTTGTTTATCTATCTACCATTATCAGACTTGATCCTTGCAATTAACCGCCGAGGGGATTGACAACCCCCTTGATTGCGTTGGGTGCAAGCATTTGTTCTTTTGTGTGTAGGTGCTGTTCATGAGGTCTTGTGTGGTTCTCCTACTGGATTTATAACCTTGGTTTCATAACTAAGGGAAATACTTCTCTCTATTGTATTGCATCATCCTCTCCTCTTCGAGGAAATCCCAACATAACTCACAAGTAGCAGGAAGAATTTCTAGCGCCGTTGCCAGGGAGACATCACCAAAACCTATCAAGTACCATCGCATAAACTTTCATCTCCTTGCATTTACTTTCATTTGCCTTTTGCCTCTTGTTTTCATCTCCCCCACTTATAAAATGTTTTCACAAAAACACAAAAATATTTTTCGTTTGCCTTTTTTTTCTCGTTTGCTTGTTTGTTTGCTTGAAGCTTCTACCATGTTTGAATTTGAGAAAGTTATTGTTGAAGAATATAGCACTAGTGAGACACTTGAGGAAAAACTTGAATCTTGTGTTCTTAATCATGATCCTCTCGAAACTAAAGCTCCCACCGATTTGAAAACTAAAATCTATCATGTGGGTAGCGGGAATATTATTAGGAATAATATTATTTAGGAATTCTTTCGTTGCACGATAGCTATACCCGTAATTAGAGGATCGATTCTTGATAAAACAAATTGCTATGTGGATGCTATTGCTATGCTTGTGCTTAAGTTAGAAAGAATTTATTTGCATATTCATCCGTCCTTACAAAAGATATTCTATGAACTTCCCAACTTTCATGATCCCAAAATTACGAAGATTTCTACTATTATCCTCATGCGTGAATTTGGCTATTGATACTTGTGAGCTGCGTTGGGATTTCCTCGAAGAGGAGAGGATGATGTAGTACAGTAGAGATAAGTATTTCCCTCAGTTATGAAACCAAGGTTATCAATCCAGTAGGACAACCAAGCAACACTATGTAAACAGCACCTGCACACAAACAACACATACTTGCAACCCAACACGTAGAGGGGTGATAATCCCCAAGTGCATGGAATCACCGTAGAAATTTCGGAAGATGGAAGTGATAAGTATGGGGTATCGAACCCATAAGGAGCTAAAGGTAAGATCAATATTCTCTCAAGTCATATCTGCCACTGATACAACTCTACGTACACCGAGTGTTTGGTTTCATCTAAAAACTAGAAATAAAACTATGTTGTGGGTATCAAGAGGATAGATTTGCATGATATCGGAGAGCTAAAATATAAAAATAGGTGATGTTAACACAAAGTTAGAATATATTACAATATATTACAAATAGCGAGTGTGGAAGAATGATGGATCGGTGTGCAGAATTGTCCTAGGCAATTGTTAACACGATCGGTAATCATTATTGCAATTTTCTATGAGGGAGAGGAAGAAGCTAACATACTTTCTCTACTTGGATCATATGAACTTATGATTGGAACTCTAGAAAGCATCTGCAACTACTAAATATCATTAAGGTAAAACCCAACCATAGCATTAAAGTATCAAGTCCTCTTTACTCTCATACAGAAACAACCCCCTTACTCGGGTTTAAGCTTCTGTCACTCTAGCAACCCACCATAAGCGAATAATGAACATATAGCAAAACCTACAGTGGGAATCCCTCACGCTTGCGTGACACGAAGAGCACCATAGGACAACACCAATAATAAAACATACAACTCAAACCAATCAAGACCATCAATCAACCCAAGAACAAAAGAGATCTACTCAAACATCATAGGATGGCAACACATAATTGGATAATAATATGTGGCATAAAGCACCATGTTCAAGTAGGGGATTATAGCGGGGTGTGAGAGAGTGAACTGCCGAAAAGAGATGAGGAAGGTGATGGAGACAGTGATGTTGATGAAGATGATCAGTGTGGCGATGGTTCCCCCGGTGGCACTCCGACGCCACCGAGAGAGGGGGAGAGAGTCTCCCCCTTTTGCTTCCTCCTCCATGGCCTCCCCCTATATGGGGAGAGGTTCTCCCTCTGGTCCTTGGCTTCCATGGTGCCCAGAGGGGCGGGAGCCCCTCCGAGATTGGATCTCTCCCTCTGTTTCCTTCTGTTTGTGCGACCCTCTTTCTGGCCTTTCACTGTTTCTGAAATTCCCGGAGATCCCTAACTCCGATTGGGCTGAAATATTAACACAATTTTTATCCGGATATTATCTTTCTTGGGGTGAAATAAGGGCACCAACCGAGTTACGGGGTGGCCACAAGCCTCCCTAGCACACCCTGGGTAGGGGGCGCGCACTAGGGCTTCTGGGCCCATCGGGCCTCGTCTCGCGTTGATTATTTTTCCCAAAAATTGCAAATATTCCAAAATAAATCTGATGTAGGGTGGAAACCCTAGGGACGATCTTTAACGAAATCGAGAGAATCCTATGAAGAACATGAAGAACGTGAGGGGAAAACACGAGAAAAAGACACTCAAATCAACGAGAACGGTCACACATGTGCTAGATCCATGAACATAAAGGGTGATACAAGATCCGAACGCAACAAAGGATGATACAAGAGGCGGTAGTTCTTCTCCGTGAGGAGGTGTTGAGGGGTCTTCCCGAATGGGGTCTTGAATCCACTTGGGGGATCTTCTCCGTAGAGGTCGTGGTCTCTAATGGAGAAGGTATCAAGTGGATGAGCAAAGCTGATGCGGAGCATTCGACGATCATCCCCATGTACACTCGAGCCTACGCCATTGGACCTAAGGTGAACTCGCTCCTTTCCGAATCTTCCCTTTCCGCATGTAAGACATGGATGCTACTTCAAGCGGGGACCTTGTGCATACTCAGGTACACCCGAGGAGACCATGGAGAGCCCAAGGACCAAGGCCAAGTGTGCGCAGGACCGAAGGAAGGAGAAGGAAGAAGAGCCAGCTGCTACAGGCCCCGGACATCCGGCCCGTGCCCGGACATCCGGACCAGCCCGAACATCCGGCCCGACCCCCGGAAATCCGGCGCCCATCACAGAACACACCCGAAGCTGAACCCCGTCAGCCCGGACATCCGGCCAGAGGCCCGGACATCCGGCTCTTCCCGAGCCGCCGGACATCCGACCCCCAGCCCGGACATCCGGACCCCGCCTATCCAGAGAGCTCCGAGACCGGCCACTCCAGCACGGACATCCGATCCGCTAGCCCGGACATCCGGCACCTCGCGAAGGCCCAGACATCCGGCCCGACGCCCAGACATCCGGCCTCCCCTGCCTGCGTGCAGCGCAGTTGGGCCGAGGCCCATGTACCCCTTCGTCCCTTACACTATATATACTCCCCCAGCTCCTCCTAGCTAGGGTTAGCACACGAGAGAGACCGCGGCCCCTCTACGGAGAAGATCACCTTGGATTCAAGACCCCTCTTGGGTGGCCCCCATCAAGACCTCCTCACGGAGAAGAACCGGTTAGCTTTGTATCGTCCTTTGTTGGACTTGGATCTTGTATCTCACCTTTGTGTTCATCGATCTCGCGCGTGTGTGATCTATTCTTGTTGGTTGAGTGATTCTCTCGTGTTTCTCTCGTGTTTTCCCTCGTGTTTCCCCTTGTGTTTTTGGTGTTCCTCTTTGGGATCCGCTCCTTTCGTGAAAGATCGGCCATCTAGGGTTCCACCATACATCATATTGGTATCATGAGCCACGTTGATCATGATTTCGGAGCCTCCCCGTTGTGTTTTCTAGCCTAGTTTTGTTGATTTTGTCCTAAATTCGAAAATCCCCACCAAAAAATAGCCCCAATTTTTTTTGTGATTTGTTGGTTTTATGAAGTTTTGTTGATTTTGATCCATGGATTTGCTTGGTTTCAAGTGGATCTAGCATTTCCCCAAGTTTCCCCAGTTTCCATCCATGAAATCTCCGCAATTTTGCCCGCGAAATCATCAATTTCCGCCCCTAAAATCGAGTTCCTCGAGTTCATCCTCAGATCTGGAGCCCGGACATCCGGCTCGTAGCCCCGAACATCTGGCCCCCTGGACATCCGGCCCGTAGCCTGGACATCCGGCTCCTGGAGCACAATTTCGCGCGCGGTTCTGGACATCAGGTCCCGGAAATCCGGCCCGAGCCCCGGATGTCCGACCCCTAGGATTTCAGCCTTCCCCGTTTCACCGTTTTATGCATAACTAATTCGTCCGGAGTCCGTTTTTGACGTTCTTTAGCTCGTTTTGAAGCTATTGACATCCCCCATCCCATAAAAATACCACCATCACCATTTGAATCCATCAAATTTTTGGCACTTTGGCATCTTTGCCTAGGGCTTCCACCATAACTTCCGCATAACCACCACCGACTTCCGCAACCTAACCAATTTTGTTCCCCTTTGCATTTGAGGTTGTTTGAGTTGTGATTCAAGTCTCCTAAGGTGTTTCGGCTACTTAGGGACGGTTGCTTCTTCATCAACCACCACCATAACTTCTGCATAGGCTTACCCACAATACACTTCCGCCGACCCAACTTAACCCAATTTTCTTTGTGTTGTGAGTTGTGTCTCCTAAGGTGTTTCGGCTACTTAGGGACCGTGCTTCCAACTCCCACACCGTGTATAATCCACCACCTTACCCTCCACTTCCGCATTGCGTTCTTCAAACCCCATCATTGCATTTCCGCAATCCCTTTGAGTTTCCGCAAAACCACCACCGCATTCCCGCTACCACCATTTGACATTTGAGATTTCGAGTTCGCGGTTTTTCCGTTTCCTAAGGTGTTTCGGCTACTTAGGGACGAGTCTCCATCATCTTGGTATCTACATCAAGAACACCGCCACTCATCATCGATGTAGCGACCAGACCTCAAATGGCCTGTGCTGCTGTGCACCAGTGTCATCCCTGGATCAGTAATGCTGACACGCACAGTACAAATGGAGGATTTATAACAGAGTAGCAATCACACACTTATTACATCGAATATCTCCGAAGAGATTAAGTATGATAACATGGCTTAAGGCCATCTAATAACGATAACAGCGGAAGACTTGGAAGATAAGTGAGTCCATCAACTCCAGCGGCATCACTGAGTATAAGACCACGACCTAAGGCACCTTACTCGTCGTCTGAAAAGTCTGCAACATGAAACGTTGCAGCCCGAAAACGGGTCAGCACATAGAATATGCTGGCAATGTAACACATAGAGAGCAATGAACAATAATAATGCTATACTATATGCATATATGGCTGGTGGAAAGCTCTATGGTTACAGTTTTGCGAAAAGCCAATTTTATCCTACTACAAAAGGAATAAATTGTATTTAACTATCATGGTGATTGAAACATTGAGAAGGTACCTCCAACTCAATCCCAATTAAGTGTCATCATTAACCCAACAAAATTAATTATAAGTATCACGGTGATGAGATTCAAATGATGATCCAGTTACTAGATACTCAAGTTGTCCATAACCGGGGACACGGCTAATCATGATCAGTTTGTACACTCTGCAGAGGTTTGCGCACTTTTCCCCACAAGACTCGATCGCCTCCGCTTGATTCTCGCACTACATGATGTTTGAGAAACGGATGACCGAGACACAGTCTTTTAGAAACAATCACTCTTTACTCTGGATGGACCGGTACACCTACTTTCCCCTACATCTGCTAGTCCACCTCTTCAAGAGATCCTGTAACCTACTCAGCTATGCTAGAGCCCATAATAGCGTGTGGCTGCACACGGAAGTTTCTAGCATGAATAATCTTATGATCCCTTTGAGCCTGGGTGGCGGACCTTATACATACAGACAACACTGGGTTCTCTAGGTGCCTCAATCCACCCAGATGTGAGTTTTAGTTGCCACCGTAAGTTGAACCATTAATAAACATCTCACATCTGTCATGAATATCTCTCAAACCCAATCCACGTCTACGAGCATAGCATGGCAATAATAAAAGCAACATAGAAGTAACTCCCAAGGGTTTGAATAGAAAACAGGTAATAGGTACTACCTCAACTACTTCCCAATACCCACAGTTTAATTAGATCCTAATCATGCAATGTGTTTGAGGAAAACAGATCTAATGCAATAAAAACTGGGTATGAACGGAATATGATCAAAGTGTTACTTGCCTTGCTGATGATCCGCAAAACCTAGCGATTCGAAGTAACAAGCGGCACACTCCGGGTACTCTATCGCAAACAAACAAGAATACAATCAGTACTCATCTAATGCACAGGTAAAACTCGAATGAAAGATCCAACCAGAAAGTTCAACTTAAGAACTCCGGTTTGCAAAAAGAATCAACTCAAAAGAAGCAACGAAAGTCAAACGGCGAAAGAAAGAAACTCCGTTTGCTAATCTGGATCTAGGTCAAATTTTACTGTAGCAAAAACTTGTTGAGTAGATTAATCGGAAAGAGAATTTCGAGACGAAACTCTAGGCGCTTGAATCACCTGATTCCGATAAACGAGCGAGAAGTTAAACAGATTCGAAAATTCAATCAGAAATCGAATCTGAGAAAATCGCAAAAAAATCCGACGAAAAAGAAAAACGGACGAACTGTTAAAGAACGGACGTTCGTTAACAGAGAAAAACCGACGAACGCGTTCGTTAAAACGAACGGTTCGGTGAACGCTCGTAAAATAATAAAACCGAAAAAACCGATCTAGGGTTTTTTTTAAACGAAGGGTTTTTTTTAACAGAAAACCGGCAACGACGGAAATCGGGGCAGCGGCGGTACCTCGACGGCGGGCTCCGGCGAGGGCTCCGGGGCTAGGCGGCGGGGCTCGGGG
>NC_057814.1:324188555-324196630 GCF_018294505.1 Triticum aestivum | reverse complement strand
TGAGGGGCTCCGGCGGCGGCGGTGGTGAGAGAAAGAGAGGGGTCGGTATTTAAGGAGGGGGGTGCGGCGGCTTGGGGAAGGGGTCGGCCGGCGGGCGTCGTGCGGCGGCCGGACTCGGGCGGCGATCCCGTGCGGGAAGAGGAAGGCGCGAGTGGGCCGTCGGCTGGGCCTTTGGCCCAGTCGGCGCGGGCGTTTTTTTTTGTAAAATAAGTTCCGCGGAAAATAATACGTAGAAAAATAAATAAAAATCAGAAAAATATGAAATAAATTTTCCCCGTCTAGTTAGAAAATCTAGAATAGGGTGAACATTTTTATAATCAAAAATAAATATTTTGAAAGTATGCAATATTTTTAATGCAATAAAAATTGCAAATAAAATCCAAATAAATGCCAATAAATGATTTTAATATTTCTCCTCCAGTATTTCAATTGTTTTGGAGAAGTCATATTTTCTCCTCTCGTTTATTTTTAAAATTGAAATATTTTTCCGGAGAGGAAAATAATTAAAACCACAATCCTTGTTGGAAAATCAAATTTGAAAAAAATTCGAGAACATCCCCAACTCTCTCCGAGGGTCCTTGAGTTGCTTAGGATTTATCGAGGATTTGTCAAAATGCAACAAAACATGATATGAAATGATGATCTATGTATAACATTCCAAATTGGAAATTTGGGATGTTACAAACCTACCCCCCTTAAGATGAATCTCGCCCTCGAGATTCGGGTTGGCTAGAAAACAGGTGGGAGTGGTTTTTCCGTAGATCTTCCTCTCGCTCCCAGGTGGCTTCATCCTCTGTGTGGTGACTCCACTGAACTTTGCAAAACTTGATAACCTTGCTGCGGGTAACTCGGCTGGCATACTCGAGAATCTTCACTGGTTTCTCCTCATAAGTCAAATCACTTTCCAACTGAATCGCTTCCAGTGGCACAGTATCTCTCAGTGGTATCTCAGCCATTTCTGCGTGGCACTTCTTCAACTGCGAAACGTGAAATACATCATGAACTCCAGACAATCCTTCGGGTAATTCCAGCTTGTAAGCAACTTCTCCCATACGTTCCAACACTCTGTATGGTCCGATAATACGGGGCGCTAACTTTCCTTTAACTCCAAAGCGCTTCACTCCTCGAAGTGGTGATACTCGAAGATACACTCTGTCTCCGACTTCGTGAACTGTCTCCTTTCGTTTAGAATCAGCATAACTCTTCTGCCTGGACTGGGCTACCTTGAGCCTATCGCGAATCAGCCTCACTTTCTGTTCTGACTCCTTAATCAAATCTGGTCCAAACAACTGACGGTCTCCAACTTCGTCCCATAACAACGGTGTTCTACACCTCCTTCCGTATAATGCTTCGAAAGGGGCCATCTTCAAACTGGTCTGATAACTATTGTTATACGAAAACTCCGCATATGGCAAATTGTCGTCCCAACTAGATCCATAATCTAGTGCACATGCTCTCAACATGTCCTCCAAAATCTGGTTGACTCTCTCGGTCTGTCCATCTGTCTGTGGGTGAAATGCTGTACTAAATTCCAGCCTGGTTCCCAATGTTTCATGTAACTGCTTCCAAAACTTCGAGGTAAATTGGGTTCCTCTGTCTGATACAATGGTCCTCGGAACTCCATGCAAACATACTATCCTGGTCATGTATATCTTTGCCAACTTAGCACTGGTGTAAGTGGTCTTCACTGGAATGAAATGAGCCACTTTCGTCAAACGATCGACTACAACCCATATCGAGTCATAGCCTGAACGAGTCCTGGGTAATCCTGTGATAAAATCCATGCCTATTTTATCCCACTTCCATTCGGGTATCGGCAATGGCTGCAGCAATCCTGCTGGCTTCTGATGCTCTGCCTTCACTCTCTGACATACATCACAAACTGCTACATACTCCGCAATATCCTTCTTCATTCCGGTCCACCAGAAAGTATTCTTCAAATCCAAATACATCTTGGTATTCCCTGGGTGAATCGAGTACGGTGAATCATGGGCTTCTTGCAAAATCAACTTCCTGATCTCCGGTTCTTTTGGTACATATACGCGGTCCTCGAACCATAAGGTATCGTGCTCGTCCTCACGAAATCCCTTGGCTTTTCCTTTGCTCATCTTCTCCTTTATCTCTTCAATCTCCTTGTCTGTCTTCTGAGCTTCTCTGATCCTTTCCATCAAGGTAGACTGAATCTCCAATGTCGCTAAATAGCCTCTTGGGACTATCTCCAAACAAAGCTCACGAAGGTCCTCGGCTAACTCCTGAGGTAACTCTCCTGTCATGAGGGTGTTGACATGACTCTTGCGGCTCAACGCGTCTGCTACAACGTTAGCCTTTCCAGGGTGATAATGCAGTCTCATATCATAATCTTTAATGAGCTCCAACCATCTCCTCTGTCTGAGGTTTAACTCCTTCTGAGTGAAGATGTACTTCAAACTCTTGTGATCCGTGTACACCTCACAATGGTTTCCGATGAGAAAATGTCTCCATGTCTTCAAAGCATGCACCACGGCTGCTAATTCCAAATCATGCGTAGCATAATTCTTCTCATGGGGTTTAAGTTGTCGTGAAGCATACGACACAACTCTTCCTTCCTGCATAAGCACTGCTCCAAGTCCTCAACGAGAAGCGTCGCAATAAACTTCATAATCCTTGCGTTGATCTGGCAGAATCAACACTGGTGATGTAACCAATCGTTTCTTCAACTCTTGGAAACTAGCTTCACATTCCTCAGTCTAATTGAATTTGGTGTCCTTCTTCAATAGGTCAGCCATGGGCTTAGCAATCCTTGAGAAATTCTCGATAAATCTCCGGTAGTATCCTGCAAGTCCAAGAAAACTCCGGATTTCTCCAACTGTCGTGGGTGATTCCCAACTTGTCACTGTGTCAACCTTGGCAGGGTCTACTGCTATTCCTTCTCCAGAAATAACATGTCCAAGGAATCCAACTTCCTTCAACCAAAATTCACACTTGCTGAACTTGGCATATAACTGATGTTCTCTGAGCTTCTCAAGTACCAATCGCAAATGCTCCTCATGCTCTTCTTCATCCTTGGAAAAGATTAAGATATCATCAATGAATACCACGACGAACTTATCCAAAAACTCCATAAACACTTTGTTCATCAGGTTCATGAAATAGGCCGGTGCGTTAGTCAGTCCAAATGACATAACGGTATACTCATACAATCCATATCTGGTGGTAAATGCCGTCTTAGGTATATCCTGCTCTCGAATCTTTAACTGATGGTATCCTGATCGTAGATCGATCTTGGAAAATACCTTAGCTCCTTGTAGGCGGTCAAACAAATCATTGATCATCGGCAGTGGGTACTTGTTTTTGATGGTCACTTCATTCAATCCTCGGTAATCAACAACCATCCTTAGTGATCCATCTTTCTTCTCCACTAGAAGTACTGGTGATCCCCAAGGTGACGAACTTGGGCGAATATAGCCTTTATCCAGTAACTCCTTGATCTGCTTCTTAATTTCCTCCAAATCCTTTGCGGGCATCCTGTACGGTCTCTTAGATATTGGCCCTGTGCCTGGCAAAAGTTCAATCAAAAACTCAATGTCTCTATCTGGTGGCATGCCTGGCAACTCTTCTGGAAATACATTCGGATAATCCTTCACCACTGGTACTTCCTCCTGTACAACTCCTGATAAGGAATTCACTTGAGTCCTTTTCGGCATATGCCGGGATACATACTTGATCCTTTTTCCTTCCGGGGTGGTAAGCAAAATCGTCTTGCTGGCACAATCGATGTTTCCTCCATACAACGATAGCCAATCCATTCCCAAAATCACATCCAAACCTTGCGATTCCAAAACAATGAGGTCTGAGGGGAAAACATGCCTACCAATGGCCAATGGTATCTGAAAACATCCTTGGGTGGCCATATACTCTGCTCCTGGCGAGGTTACTAACATGGGGCTTTTGAGAACTTGGGTGGACATCTTAAACTTGTTTACGAATCCCCTTGATATGTATGAATGCGATGCACCAGTATCGAAAAGAACGGTTGCAGTAAATGACTTAACCAAAAACTTACCTATTACTGCATCAGGCTGAGCTTCAACCTCCTCCACGCTCACGTGGTTCACATGTCCTTTGTTGAACGGGTTTGGCTTCTTCCCAGAGCTTCCATTGCCATTTCCATTTTGGGCTTCGGGACAATCAGTAGCATAATGTCCCGTCTTCTGGCACTTGAAACAAGTAATGTGACTTAGATCTCTCTTGGTTGGGGTAGATGGGTTGGTGCGGTTCTGTCCGTTTCCTCCTCCATTCCCATTACCATTCTTGGAGCCATTATGGTTGTGCGAGCTACCTCCTCCATGGGTATGCTGAAACTGTCCTCCCGGCTTCGGGGTAAATCGTGGCTTCTGCTGGGCTCCAGAATTGTACTTCCCTTGTCCATACTTCCTCTTACGGTTTTCAATCTGCTGCTGCTTCCCTTCAATCATGAGAGCTCTATCTACCAACTCCTGGTAGTTGTTGAAGGTTGCTACCATCAACTGCATACTCAGTTCATCATTCAGTCTTTCCAAGAATTTCTCCTGCTTGGCAGCATCTGTAGCAACGTCATCTGGTGCATAACGTGCTAACTTACTGAAATCCTCCACATACTGGCCTACGGTGCGTCCTCCTTGGCGTAGGTTGCGAAACTCACGCTTCTTCATAGCCATAGCTCCTGCTGAAACATGAGCTGTTCGGAAAGCTTGCTGAAACTGGTCCCATGTGACAGTGTCAATAGGGTGCGTGGCTGTATAATTCTCCCACCATGATGCTGCGGGTCCATCAAGCTGATGTGCGGCAAAACGCACTCTTTCCGCATCTGTGCATCCTGCAGTGGTCAACTCCCTTCCAACTTTGCGGAGCCAATCATCTGCTACTATCGGCTCGGTGCTACTGGAAAACACCGACGGGTTTAGCCTTAAGAAACGGGCTAAGTGATCAACAGGTGGTGGTGGCGGTGGGTTGTTGTTGTTGCCTTGGTTCTGCACTAACACTTGCATCAGGGCATTCTGTTGCTGAATCAACTGGGTGATCTCTGGCGGGAAAACAAATCCGGTGTCGCGTCTCGGAGGCATCTGATAGGTTTAGAAAAGATGAAAGTTAAGAGTAGAATGAGGTCTAGAGAGAAAACACTACCCATATGCTCATGAGACAAATTCAATCAATATCACTCAATCAATCCATACAAGGCAAAACAATCGATCTAACTAGCGTTACAAAGTGCTTGAACTATACTATTGAATGGGGGAAAAACTACTACTGATATGGTGGTCTACTAGAAATTCTGATCCGTTGAAGACTCCATGATGTCTGCTCCAGCTTCATCGATCCATTCGTCTTCACTTGGTTCCGAGTCGGTGTCGTCGATGATGATGTAGTTATCCAGACAAGTGCATTCGTCGACTTCTGCTTTTGGCACTGGATTTCCCACGAATGCTCCAATCTTATTCTCCAGGTCGTCAATCTTCCCTACTAGTGCGTTGATTTCCTCCAAGTAATCTTCGCGTGTAGCCTTGAGTTCTTCTTGGAGTTCCTTGATCTTCGTGAATGCCTTCTTCAGTTCTTCCTTGTCCGTGCACATCTGATTCTCCTGGCGTCGAATATGTTGGTTCTGCTCCTGGATGAAAGCTGCAATTGATCCATCCTTCT
The DNA here is from genome assembly GCF_018294505.1 of Triticum aestivum. NCBI lineage: Eukaryota > Viridiplantae > Streptophyta > Magnoliopsida > Poales > Poaceae > Triticum > Triticum aestivum. Next base: position 324,190,975 of record NC_057814.1, on the reverse strand, counting down.
TGGTCTTGATCATCTCCCATTGCGCGTCTCGACGTCCACAAATTTGGTAGATTGTATCCTTAAGCTCCTGCTGATAGACTTCTCCAATGCGTCCCATGGCGATGTGTGCGGCCATGCTCTTCCCTAAACTCTAAGTTGGTGCTTCGAAAACCAAACTCATGGGTTCAGTAATTGGCACAAACGTCCTTCCTGGAATGATAACATGAATCTTCCAGCTCTCCTCTTCAGGTAATGTGGCGTTGTAGGTTCCGGTGACGCTTGGTATTCCTATGTTCAAGTACTTGGTGACCTCCTTCAAATGTCGACCAAACGGCGTGTCTTCATCTGGTTGCATGAACTTGCTCCTTGCATTCGCCATTCCTAAAAGAGTAGAAAGTGGAGAGAGGTCGGAAATGAGAAGAGAGAAGTTTTCTAGGGCTTAAGCTTAGTGGTCGTGTCCTACTGTCAGCGTGTGCTTTGATACCAACTTTGTAGCGACCACACCTCAAATGGCCTGTGCTGTTGTGCACCAGTGTCATCCCTGGATCAGTAATGCTGACACGCACAGTACAAATGGAGGATTTATAACAAAGTAGCAATCACACACTTATTACATCGAATATCTCCGAAGAGATTAAGTATGATAACATGGCTTAAGGCCATCTAATAACGATAACAGCGGAAGACTTGGAAGATAAGTGAGTCCATCAACTCCAGCGGCATCACTGAGTATAAGACCACGACCTAAGGCACCTTACTCGTCGTCTGAAAAGTCTGCAACATGAAACGTTGCAGCCCGAAAACGGGTCAGCACATAGAATATGCTGGCAATGTAACACATAGAGAGCAATGAACAATAATAATGCTATACTATATGCATATATGGCTGGTGGAAAGCTCTATGGTTACAGTTTTGCGAAAAGCCAATTTTATCCTACTACAAAAGGAATAAATTGTATTTAACTATCATGGTGGTTGAAACATTGAAAAGGTACCTCCAACTCAATCCCAATTAAGTGTCATCATTAACCCAACAAAATTAATTATAAGTATCACGGTGATGAGATTCAAATGATGATCAAGTTACTAGATACTCAAGTTGTCCATAACCGGGGACACGGCTAATCATGATCAGTTTGTACACTCTGCAGAGGTTTGCGCACTTTTCCCCACAAGACTCGATCGCCTCCGCTTGATTCTCGCACTACATGATGTTTGAGAAACGGATGACCGAGACACAGTCTTTCAGAAACAATCACTCTTTACTCTGGATGGACCGGTACACCTACTTTCCCCTACATCTGCTAGTCCACCTCTTCAAGAGATCCTGTAACCTACTCAGCTATGCTAGAGCCCATAATAGCTTGTGGCTGCACACGGAAGTTTCTAGCATGAATAATCTTATGATCCCTTTGAGCCTGGGTGGCGGACCTTATACATACAGACAACACTGGGTTCTCCAGGTGCCTCAATCCACCCAGATGTGAGTTTTAGTTGCCACCTTAAGTTGAACCATTAATAAACATCTCACATCTGTCATGAATATCTCTCAAACCCAATCCACGTCTACGAGCATAGCATGGCAATAATAAAAGCAACGTAGAAGTAACTCCCAAGGGTTTGAATAGAAAACAGGTAATAGGTACTACCTCAACTACTTCCCAATACCCACAGTTTAATTAGATCCTAATCATGCAATGTGTTAGAGGAAAACAGATCTAATGCAATAAAAACTGGGTATGAACGGAACATGATCAAAGTGTTACTTGCCTTGCTGATGATCCGCAAAACCTAGCGATTCGAAGTAACAAGCGGCACACTCCGGGTACTCTATCGCAAACAAACAAGCATACAATCAGTACTCATCTAATGCACAGGTAAAACTCAAATGAAAGATCCAACCAGAAAGTTCAACTTAAGAACTCCGGTTTGCAAAAAGAATCAACTCGAAAGAAGCAACGGAAGTCAAACGGCGAAAGAAAGAAACTCCGTTTGCTAATCTGGATCTAGGTCAAATTTTACTGTAGCAAAAACTTGTTTGAGTAGATTAATCGGAAAGAGAATTTCGAGACGAAACTCTAGGCGCTTGAATCACCTGATTCCGATAAACGAGCAAGAAGTTAAACAGATTCAAAAATTCGATCAAAAATCGAATCTGAGAAAATCGCAGAAAAATCCGACGAAAAAGAAAAACGGACGAATGGTTAAAGAACGGACGTTCGTTAACAGAGAAAAACCGACGAACGGTTCGGTGAACGCTCGTAAAATAATAAAACCGAAAAAAACCGATCTAGGGTTTTTTTTTAAAACGAAGGGTTTTTTTTAACAGAAAACCGGCAACGACGGAAATCGGGGCAGCGGCGGTACCTCGACGGCGGGCTCCGGCGAGGGCTCCGGCGGGCGCGGGGCTAGGCGGCGGGGCTCGGGGCTCAGGGAGCGGC
>NC_057814.1:323211394-323226834 GCF_018294505.1 Triticum aestivum | reverse complement strand
CCTGCCGCTTCACTCGCCGCGGCCTCGTCCCGCGCTGGCGTGCGCCAGCGCCCACCGCAAACACCACTTCGGCCGCTCGTGGCGCTCACCGCGGACCTGCCGCGCCCGCGCCTCCCTCGCCCTGCTCCGCCTTGCCGCCCGCTTCCCCTGCTCCTCCCCGGTCACCGCCTGTCGCCGCCGCCCCTAGCTTCTGCTGCTGTGCGTCCCCGCTTGCCCCCCTTGCAGCCCCGCTGCTCCGGCCACGACCACAGTCGTCGTGCGCCCACGCCCGAGCGCCCTTGGGCGTGCGCCGATCGGGCAGGGCCTGTTGCCCGTTGCCCGTGCCCGTTTGGCCCTATGGGCCACTGCCCAGTGGGGCCCCCCGCCCCACGCCCCTCTGTTAAAAAAAGAGAAGAATAAAAAATCAATTAATTAAGTAATTAATTAACTTAATTAGATCTGTTAAATTAACCTGATTAACTCTGATTAGATAACCTAATAATTAATTAACTAATTAATTATGTTTTGTTAAACTGTGACTATGACAAACGGGACCCACAGGTTAGTTGACCAGTCAACGCCTCTGTTGACTGCTGACGTCATGATGACGTCAGCATACACTGTTCTGGATAATGTTGAATTAAATTAATTAAATAAATTCGAAAAATGATTTAAAACTTTAGAAAATCATATAAAATAAACCGTAGCTGAGATGAAAATACTTTCTACATGAAAGTTGCTCAGAACGACGAGACGATTCCGGATACGCAGCCCGTTCGTCCGCCACACATCCCTAGCATAGCAAACACGCAACTTTCCGCCTCCGGTTCATCTGTCCGAAAACGCGAAACACCGGGAATACTTCCCGGATGTTTCCCCCTTCGTCGGTATCGCCTCCTACCGCGTTAGGGCACGCCAAGCACTGTTAGTTGTCTTGTCATGCATCGTTATGCGTCTGTTTGCATTGTATTCATTGTTTCTTCCCCCCTCTTCTCTCCGTTAGACTATGAGGCTGACGCCGCTGCTGGTGCCCCGATCGACTACGTTGTTGACGACCCCTCCTTGCCAGAACAACCAGGCAAGCCCCCCCTTGATCACCAGATATCGCCTATTTTTCTCTATACTGCTTGCATTAGAGTAGTGTAGCATGTTACTGATTTCGGTTAATCCTATTCTGTTGCATAGCCTGTCATTGTTGCTACAGTTGTTACCCTTACATGCTATCCTACTGCTTAGTATAGGATGCTAGTGTTCCATCAGTGGCCCTACGCTCTTGTCCGTCTGCCATGCTATACTACTAGGCCGTGATCACTTCGGGAGGTGATCACGGGTATATACTATATAATTTATATACATGACACATGTGGTGACTAAAGTCGGGTCGGCTCGTTGAGTACCCGCAAGTGATTCTGATGAGGGGGCTGAAAGGACAGGTGGCTCCATCCCAGTGGAGGTGGGCCTGGGTTCCTGACGGCCCCGACTGTTACTTTGTGGCGGAGCGACAGGGCAGGTTGAGACCACCTAGGAGAGAGGTGGGCCTGGCCCTGGTCAGCGTTCGCAGATACTTAACACGCTTAACGAGATCTTGGTATTTGATCTGAGTCTGGCCATTTGGCCTATACGCACTAACCAACTACGCGGGAACAGTTATGGGCACTCGACGTCGTGGTATCAGCCGAAGCCTTCGTGACGTCAGCGACTGAGTGGCGCGCGCCGGATTGGACTGGAACGCCTACTAGGCTAGGTCTGCTTTCGGCCGCGTTCGCAACGTGCAGGTGTGCAATGGGCGATGGGCCCACACCCCTGCGCCATAGGATTTAGACCGGTGTGCTGACCTCTCTGTTGTGCCTAGGTGGGGCTCCGACGTGTTGATCTTCCGAGGCCGGGCATGACCCAGAAAAGTGTGTCCGGCCAAATGGGATCGAGCATGTTGGGTTATGTGGTGCACCCCTCCAGGGCAGTTTATCTATTCGAATAGCCGTGTCCCTCGGTAAAAGGACGACCCGGAGTTGTACCTTGACCTTATGACAACTAGAACCGGATACTTAATAAAACACACCCTTCCAAGTGCCAGATATAACCCGGTGATCGCTCTCTAACAGGGCGACGAGGAGGGAACCGCCGGGTAGGATTATGCTATGCGATGCTACTTGGTGAACTTACCATCTACTCTCTTCTACATGCTGCAAGATGGAGGTGGCCAGAAGCGTAGTCTTCGATAGGATTAGCTATCCCCCTCTTATTCTGGCATTCTGTAGTTCAGTCCATCGATATGGCCCTTTACACATATACCCATGCATATGTAGTGTAGCTCCTTGCTTGCGAGTACTTTGGATGAGTACTCACGGTTGCTTTTCTCCCTCTTTTCCCCCTTTCCTTCTACCTGGTTGTTGCAACCAGATGCTGGAGTCCAGGAGCTAGAGATCCCGAGGATGATTCTACGTGGTGTTCGGCTTCGAGGAGTAGTTAGGAGGTCCCAGGCAGGAGGCCTTGCCTTTTCGATCGTTGCTACTTTTGTGCTAGCCTTCTTAAGGCAAACTTGTTTAACTTATGTCTGTACTCAGATATTGTTGCTTCCGCTGACTCGTCTATGATCGAGCACTTGTATTCGAGCCCTCGAGGCCCCTGGCTTGTATTATGATGCTCGTATGATTTATTTATGTTGTAGAGTTGTGTTGTGATATCTTCCCGTGAGTCCCTGATCTTGATCGTACACATTTGCGTGCATGATTAGTGTACGATTGAATCGGGGGCGTCACAGAGATTATGGTAGGGTACAAAACCACCTCAAAGTTATTCTTTCCAATCAATCCGTTGGGCTATTCCTATAAGTGTCACAAACAGTCCTAGAGTTCGTACTAGAATAACACCTTAAGACACAAATCAACCAAAACCCTAATGTCACCTAGATACTCCAATGTCACCTCAAGTATCCGTGGGTATGATTATTCGATATGCATCACACAATCTCAGATCCATCTATTCAACCAACACATAGAACCTCAAAGAGTACCCCAAAAGTTTCTACCGGAGAATCAAGACGAAAACGTGTGCCAACCCCTATGCATAGGTTCATGGGCGGAACCCGCAAGTTGATCACCAAAACATACATCAAGTGAATCACATGATATCCCATTGTCACCACAGATACGCACGGCAAGACATACATCAAGTGTTCTCAAATCATTAAAGACTCAATCCGATAAGATTACTTCAAAGGGAAAACTCAATCCATTACAAGAGAGTAGAGGGGGATAAGCAACATAAGATCCAACTATAATAACAAAGCTCGCGATACATCAAGATCGAATCACCTCAAGAACACGAGAGAGAGAGAGATCGAACACATAGCTACTGGTACATACCCTCAGCCCCGAGGGTGAACTACTCCCTCCTCGTCATGGAGAGTGCCGGGATGGTGAAGATGGCCACCGGTGAGGGATCCCCCCTCCGGCAGGGTGCTGGAACAGGGTCCCGATTGGTTTTTGGTGGCTACAGAGGCTTGCGGCGGCGGAACTCCCGATCTATTCTGTTCCCCGAAGTTTTTAGGGTATATGGAGATATATAGGCGGAAAAAGTATGTCAGGGGAGCCACGAGGGACCCACGAGGGTGGAGGGCGCGCCCTATGGGGGTGGGCGCGCCCCCTACCTCGTGGCTCCCTCGTTTCTTTCCTGACGTGCACTCCAAGTCTATCAGGTTGCTTCCTTCCAAAAATAACTTCTCCAGAAGGTTTCATTCCATTTCGACTCCGTTTGATATTCCTTTTCTTCGAAACATTGAAACAAGGGAAAAACAGGAACTGGCACTGGGCTCTGGGTCAATTGGTTAGTCCCAAAAATAACATAAAAGTGTAAAATAAAGCCCATAAACATCCAAGATGGATAATATAATAGCATGGAACAATAAAAAATTATAGATACGTTGGAGACGTATCAGCATTCCCAAGCTTAATTCCTGCTCGTCCTCGAGTAGGTAAATGATAAAAACAGAATTTTTGATGTGGAATGCTACTTGGCATAATTTCAATGTAATTCTTCTTAATTGTGGTATGAATATTCAGATTTGAAAGATTCAAGATAAAAGTTCATATTGACATAAAAGTAATAATACTTCAACCATACTAACTAAGCAATTATGTCCTCTCAAAATAACATGGCCAAAGAAAGTACATCCCTACAAAATCATATAGTTTAGTCATGCTCCATTTTCATCACACAAGAATGCTCTCATCATGCACAACCCCGATGACAAGCCAAGCAATTGTTTCATACTTTAGAAATCTCAAACCTATAAACTTTCACGCAATATATGAGCGCGAGCCATGGACATAGCACTATCGGTGGAATAGAATGTGATGATGGGGGTTATGTGGAGAAGACAAAAAAGGAGAAAGTCTCACATCAACGAGGCTAATCAATGAGCTATGGAGATGCCCGTCAATTGATGTTAATGCAAGGAGTAGGGATTGCCATGCAACGGATGCATTAGAGCTATAAATGTATGAAAGCTCAACAAAAGAAACCAAGTGGGGGTGCATCCAACTTGCTTGCTCATGAAGACCTAGGGCACTTGAGGAGGCCCATTGTTGGAATATACAAGCCAAGTTCTATAATGAAAAATTCCCACTAGTATATGAAAGTGACAAAACAAGAGACTCCTTATCATGAAGATTATGGTGCTACTTTGAAGCACAAGTGTGGCAAAGGATAGTAGCATTGTCCCTTCTCTCTTTTTCTCTCATTTTTTTGGGCCTTCTCTTCTTATGGCCTTTCTCTCTTTTTTTTATTCCTCACTTGGGACAATGCTCTAGAAAATGATGATCATCAAACTTCTATTTATTTACAACTCAATGATTACAACTCGATACTAGAACAAGGTATGACTCTATATGAATGCCTCCGGCGGTGTACCGTGATATGCAATGAATCAAGAGTGACATGTATGAAAGAATTATGAACGGTGGCTTTGCCACAAATACTATGTCAACTACATGATCATGCTAAGCAATATGACAATGATGAACGTGTCATGATAAACGGAATGGTGGAAAGTTGCATGGCAATATATCTCGGAATGGCTATGGAAATGCCATAATAGGTAGGTATGGTGGCCGTTTTGAGGAAGATATAAGGAGGTTTATGTGTGAAAGAGCGTATCATATCACGGGGTTTGGATGCACCGGCGAAGTTTGCACCAACTCTCAATGTGAGAAAGGGCAATGCACGGCACCGAAGAGGCTAGCAATGATGGAAAGGTGAGAGTGCGTATAATCCATGGAATCAACATTAGTCATAAAGAACTCACATACTTATTGCAAAAATCTACATGTCATCAAAAACCAAGCACTACGCGCATGCTCCTAGGGGGATAGATTGGTAGGAAAAGACCATCGCTCGTCCCCGACCGCCACTCATAAGGAGGACAATCAAAGAACACCTCAGGTTTCAAATTTGTTACATAACGTTTACCATACGTGCATGCTACGGGACTTGCAAACTTCAACACAAGTATTTTTCAAATTCACAACTACTCAACTAGCACAAGTTTAATATCACTACCTCCTTATCTCAAAACAATCATCAAGCATCAAACTTCTCTTAGTATTCAACTCACTCATAAGAAAGTTTTCACTATTCTTGAATACCTAGCATATTAGGATTATTTAAGCAAATTACCATGCTATTTAAGACTCTCAAAATAATCTAAGTGAAGCATGAGAGATCAATAGTTTCTATAAAACAAATCCACCACCGTGCCCTAAAAGATATAAGTGAAGCACTAGAGCAAACAACAAACTATTCCGAAAGATATAAGTGAAGATCAATGAGTAGTTAAATAATTATTAAGCTACGTGAAGACTCCCCCATTTAAGAATTTCAGATCTTGATACTTTATTCAAACAGCAAGCAAAACAAAATAAAATGACATGACGCTCCAAGCAAAACACATATCATGTGGTGAATAAAAATATAGCTCCAAGTAAAGTTACCGATGAACGAAGACGAAAGAGGGGATGCCTTCCGGGGCATCCCCAAGCTTAGGCGCTTGGTTATCATTGAATATTACCTTGGGGTGCCTTGGGCATCCCCAAGCTTAGGCTCTTGCCACTCCTTATTCCATAGTCCATCAAATCTTTACCCAAAACTGGAAAACTTCACAACACAAAACTTAGCAGAAAACTCGTAAGCTCCGTTAGCGAAAGAAAACAAAACACCACTTCAAGGTACTGTAATGAACTCATTATTTATTTATATTGGTGTGAAACCTACTGTATTCCAACTTCTCTATGGTTTATAAACTATTTTACTAGCCATAGATTCATCAAAATAAGCAAGCAACACAATGAAAACAGAATCTGTCAAAAACAGAACAGTCTGTAGTAATCTGTAACTAACGCAAAATTATGGAAATCCAAAAATTCTAAAATAGATTGGTGGACCTGAGGAATTTGTCTAGTAATCATCTGCAAAAAGAATCAACTAAATAGAACTCTCCAGTAAAAAGTTTTAGCTAATGTCGTGAGCGCTAAAGTTTCTATTTTTTACAGCATGATCATAAAGACTTCACCTGTAACATCCCAAATTTTCAATTTGGTATGTTATACATAGATCATCATTGCATATCATGTTTTATTGCATTTTGACAAATCCTCGATAAATCCTAAGCAACTCAAGGACCCTCGGAGAGAGTTGGGGATTTTCTCAAATTTTCATATTTGATTTTCATCAAATAATAAGACGAGGATTTTGGTTTTAATTATTTTTCTCTCCGGAAAAATATTTCACTTTAAAATAAAACGAGAGGAGAAAACATGACTTCTCCAAAACAATTGAAATACTGGAGGAAAAATGTTAAAATCATTATTTGGAATTTATTTGGATTTTATTTGCAATTTTTATTGCATTAAAAATATTGCATGTTTTCAAAATATTTATTTTGATTTAAAACAAATGTTCACCCTATTCTAGATTTTCTAACTAGACGGCGAAAATTTATTTCATATTTTTCCGATTTTTATTTATTTTTCTACGTATTATTTTCCGCGGAACTTATTAAAAAAAAACAAACGCCCGCGCGCCGACTGGGCCAAAGGCCCAGCCGACGGCCCAACCCCCGCGCCCGTCTCCTTCCTGGAGACCGAACGCGCCACGGGACAGCTGCCCGAGTCCGACCGCCCTGCGCCGCCGCCGGTGCCCCCTTCCCCAAGCCCAGCACCCCCCTCCTTAAATAGCCCCCTCCTCTCTCTCTCCCTCAACCCGCAAGCCGCCGCCGCCGCCGGAGTCGCGCCTACCGCCGCCCGTTCGCCGCCTGAGCCGCCGCCCTCGCCTCGCCGCACCCCCCCGACCCCTGAGCCCGCGCCCGAGCCCGGAGCCCCGCCGGAGCCCCTCGTCGGAGTAGCCCGACGAGGTACTGCCCGATGCCCGTTGACCTTTGCCGGTTTTCGTTAAAAAAACCCTTCGTTTTTAAAAAAAACCCTAGATCGGTTTTTTTCGGTTTTATTATTTTGCGAGCGTTCACCGAACCGTCTGTTTTAACGACCGCGTTCGTCGGTTTTTCTCTGATAACAAACGTCCGTTATTTAACCGTTCGACCGTTTTTCTTTTTCGTCGGATTTTTCTCGTTATTTTCTCAGATTCGATTTCTGATCAAATCTTCGATTCTGTTTAACTTCTCGCTCGTTTATCGGAATCAGGCGATTCAAGCGCCTAGAGTTTCGTCTCGAAATTCTCTTTCCGTTTAATCTACTCAAACAAGTTTTGTTACAGTAAAATTTGACCTAGATCCAGATTAGCAAACGAAGTTTCTTTCTTTCGCCGTTTGAATTTCGTTGCTTCTTTCGAGTTGATTCTTTTAGCAAACCGGAGTTCTTAAGTTGAACTTTCTGGTTGGTTCTTTCATTCGAGTTTTACGTGTGCATTAGATGAGTACTGATTGTATGCTTGTTTGTTTGCGATAGAGTACCCAGAGTGTGCCGCTTGTTACTTCGACTCGCTAGGTTTTGCGGATCATCAGCAAGGCAAGTAACACTTTGATCATACCCCGTTCATACCCAGTTTTCATTGCATTAGATCTATTTCCTCAAACACTTGCATGATTAGGATCTAATTAAACTGTGGGTATTGGGAAGTAGTTGAGGTAGTACCTATTACCTGTTTCATATATCAAACCCTTGGGAGTTACTTCTACGTTGCTTTTATTATTGCCATGCTATGCTTGTAGACGTGGATTTGGGTTTGAGTGATATTCATGACAGATGTGAGATGTTTATTAATGGTTCAACTTAAGGTGGCAACTAAAACTCACATCTGGGTGGATTGAGGCACCTGGAGAACCCAGTGTTGCCTGTATGTATAAGGTCCGCCACCCAGGCTCAAAGGGATCATAAGATTATTCATGCTAGAAACTTCCGTGTGCAGCCACAAGCTATTATGGGCTCTAGCATAGCTGAGTAGGTTACAGGATCTCTTGAAGAGGTGGACTAGCAGATGTAGGGGAAAGTAGGTGTACCGGTCCATCCAGAGTAAAGAGTGATTGTTTCTGAAAGACTGTGTCCCGGTCATCCGTTTCTCAAACATCATGCAGTGCGAGAATCAAGCGGAGGCGATCGAGTCTTGTGGGGAAAAGTGCGCAAACCTCTGCAGAGTGTACAAACTAATAATGGTTAGCCGTGTCCCCGGTTATGGACAACTTGAGTATCTAGTATCTGGATTATCATTTGAATCTCATCACCGTGATACTTATAATTAATTTTGTTGGGTTAAAGATGATACTTAAATGGGATTGAGTTGGAGGTACCTTCTCAATGTTTCAACCACCATGATAGTTAAATAAAATTTATTCCTTTGAAGTAGGATAAAACTGGCTTTTCGCAAAACTGTAACCATAGAGCTTTCCACCAGCCATATATGCATGTAGAATAGCATTATTATTGTTCATTATTCTCTATGTGTTACTTTGCCAGCATATTCTATGTGCTGACCCGTTTTCGGGCTGCAACGTTTCATGTTGCAGACTTTTCAGACGACGAGTAAGGTGCTTTAGGTCGTGGTCTTATACTCAGTGATGCCGCTGGAGTGATGGACTCACTTATCTTCCAAGTCTTCTGCTGTTATCGTTTTAGATGGCCTTAAGCCATGTTTATCATACTCAAACTCTTCGGAGTTATTCGATGTAATAAGTGTGTGATTGCTACTCTGTTATAAATCCTCCATTTGTACTGTGCGTGTCAGCATTACTGATCCAGGGATGACACTGGTGCACAGCAGCACAGGCCATTTGAGGTCTGGTCGCTACAAAGTTGGTATCAGAGCACACGTTGACTGTAGGACACGACCACTAAGCTTAAGCCCTAGAAAACTTCTCTCTTCTCATTTCTGACCCCTCTCCACTTTCTACTCTTTTAGGAATGGCGAATGCAAGGAGCAAGTTCATGCAACCAGATGAAGACACGCCGTTTGGTCGACACTTGAAGGAAGTCACCAAGTACTTGAACATAGGAATACCAAGCATCACCGGAACCTACAACGCCACATTACCTGAAGAGGAGAGCTAGAAGATTCAAGTTATCATTCCAGGAAGGACGTTTATGCCAATTATGGAACCCATGAGATTGGTTTTCGAAGCACCAACTTGGAGTTTAGGGAAGAGCATGGCCGCACACATCGCCATGGGACGCATTGGAGAAGTCTACCACCACGAGCTTAAGGATACAATTTATCAGATTTGTGGACGTCGAGACGCGCAATGGGAGATGATCAAGACCAAGAAGGATGGATCAATTGCAGCTTTCATCCAGGAGCAGAACCAACATATTCGACGCCAGGAGAACCAGATGTGCACGGACAAGGAAGAATTGAAGAAGGCATTAACGAAGATCAAGGAACTCCAAGAAGAACTCAAGGCTACACGCGAAGATTACTTGGAGGAAATCAACGCACTAGTAGGGAAGATTGACGACCTGGAGAATAAGATTGGAGCATTCGTTGGAAATCCAGTGCCAAAAGCAGAAGTCGATGAATGCACTTGTCCGGATAACTACATCATCATCGACGACACCGACTCGGAACCAAGTGAAGACGAATGGATTGATGAAGCTGGAGCAGACATCATGGAGTCTTCAACGGATCAGAATTTCTAGTAGACCACCATATCAGTAGTAGTTTTCCCCCATTTAATATTATAGTTCAAGCACTTTGTAACGCTAGTTAGATTGATTGTTTTGCCTTGTTTGGATTGATTGAGTGATATTGATTGAATTTGTCTCATGAGCATATGGGTAGTGTTTTCTCTCTAGACCTCATTCTATTCTTAACTCTCATCTTTTCTAAACCTATCAGATGCCTCCGAGACGCGACACCGGATTTTTTTTTCCCGCCAGAGATCACCCAGTTGATTCAGCAACAGAATGCCCTGATGCAAGTGTTAGTGCAGAACCAAGGCAACAACAACAACAACCCACCGCCACCACCACCTGTTGATCACTTAGCCCGCTTCTTAAGGCTAAACCCGCCGGTGTTTTCCAGTAGCACCGAGCCGATTGTTGCAGATGATTGGCTCTGCAAAGTTGGAAGGGAGTTGACCACTGCAGGATGCACAGATGCGGAAAGAGTGCGTTTTGCCGCACATCAGCTTGATGGACCCGCAACATCATGGTGGGAGAATTATACAGCCACGCACCCTATTGACACTGTCACATGGGACCAGTTTCAGCAAGCTTTCCGTACAGCTCATGTTTCAGCAGGAGCTATGGCTATGAAGAAGCGTGAGTTTCGTAATCTACGCCAAGGAGGACGCACCGTAGGCCAGTATGTGGAGGAATTCAGTAAGTTAGCACGTTATGCACCAGATGACGTTGCTATAGATGCTGCCAAGCAGGAGAAATTCTTGGAAGGACTGAATGATGAACTGAGTATGCAGTTGATGGTAGCAACCTTCAACAACTACCAGGAGCTGGTAGATAGAGCTCTCATGATTGAAGGGAAGCAACAGCAGATTGAAAATCGTAAGAGGAAGTATGGACAAGGGAAGTACAATTCTGGAGCCCAGCAGAAGCCACGATTTACCTCGAAGCCGGGAGGACAGTTTCAGCATACCCATGGAGGAGGTAGTTCGCACAACCATAATGGCTCCAAGAATGGTAATGGGAATGGAGGAGGAAACGGACAGAACCGCACCAACCCATCTACCCCAACCAAGAGAGATCTAAGTCACATTACTTGTTTCAAGTGCCAGAAGACGGGACATTATGCTACTGATTGTCCCGAAGCCCAAAATGGAAATGGCAATGGAAGCTCTGGGAAGAAGCCGAACCCGTTCAACAAAGGACATGTGAACCACGTGAGCGTGGAGGAGGTTGAAGCTCAGCCTGATGCAGTAATAGGTAAGTTTTTGGTTAAGGCATTTACTGCAACCGTTCTTTTCGATACTGGTGCATCGCATTCATACATATCAAGGGGATTCGTAAACAAGTTTAAGATGTCCACCCAAGTTCTCAAAAGCCCTATGTTAGTAACCTCGCCAGGAGCAGAGTATATGGCCACCCAAGGATGTTTTCAGATACCGTTGGCCATTGGTAGGCATGTTTTCCCCTCAGACCTCATTGTTTTGGAATCGCAAGGTTTGGATGTGATTTTGGGAATGGATTGGCTATCGTTGTATGGAGGAAACATCGATTGTGCCAGCAAGACGATTTTGCTTACCACCCCAGAAGGAAAAAGGATCAAGTATGTATCCCGGCATATGCCGAAGAGGACTCAAGTGAATTCCTTGTCAGGAGTTGTACAGGAGGAAGTACCAGTGGTGAAGGATTATCCGGATGTATTTCCAGAAGAGTTGCCAGGCATGCCACCAGATAGAGACATTGAGTTTTTGATTGAACTTTTGCCAGGCACAGGGCCAATATCTAAGAGACCGTACAGGATGCCCGCAAAGGATTTGGAGGAAATTAAGAAGCAGATCAAGGAGTTACTGGATAAAGGCTATATTCGCCCAAGTTCGTCACCTTGGGGATCACCAGTACTTCTAGTGGAGAAGAAAGATGGATCGCTGAGGATGGTTGTTGATTACCGAGGATTGAATGAAGTGACCATCAAAAACAAGTACCCACTGCCGATGATCAATGATTTGTTTGACCGCTTACAAGGAGCTAAAGTATTTTCCAAGATCGATTTACGATCAGGATACCATCAGTTAAAGATTCGAGAGCAGGATATACCCAAGACGGCATTTACCACCAGATATGGATTGTATGAGTATACCGTTATGTCATTTGGACTGACTAACGCACCTGCCTATTTCATGAACCTGATGAACAAAGTGTTTATGGAGTTTTTGGATAAGTTCGTCGTGGTGTTCATTGATGATATTTTAATCTTTTCCAAGGATGAAGAAGAGCATGAGGAGCATTTACGATTGGTACTTGAGAAGCTCAGAGAACATCAGTTATATGCCAAGTTCAGCAAATGTGAGTTTTGGCTGAAGGAAGTTGGATTCCTTGGACATGTTATTTCTGGAGAAGGAATAGCAGTAGACCCTGCCAAGGTTGACACAGTGACAAGTTGGGAATCACCCACGACTGTTGGAGAAATCCGGAGTTTTCTTGAACTTGCAGGATACTACCGGAGATTCATCAAGAATTTCTCGAAGATTGCTAAGCCTATGACCGAGCTATTGAAGAAGGACACCAAATTCAATTGGACTGAGGAATGTGAAGATAGTTTCCAGGAGTTGAAGAAACGATTGGTTACCTCACCAGTGTTGATTCTGCCCGATCAACGCAAGGACTATGAAGTTTATTGCGACGCTTCTCGTCGAGGACTTGGAGCAGTGCTTATGCAGGAAGGAAGAGTTGTGTCATATGCTTCACGACAACTTAAACCCCATGAGAAGAATTATGCTACGCATGATTTGGAATTAGCAGCCGTAGTGCATGCATTGAAAACATGGAGACATTTTCTCATCGGAAACCATTGTGAAGTGTACACGGATCACAAGAGTTTGAAGTATATTTTCACGCAGAAGGAGTTAAATCTCAGATAGAGAAGATGGTTGGAGCTCATTAAAGATTATGATACGAGATTGCATTATCACCCTGGAAAGGCTAACGTAGTAGCAGACGCGTTGAGCCGCAAGAGTCATGTCAACACCCTCATGACAGGAGAATTACCTCAGGAGATAGCCGAGGACCTTCACGAGTTATGTTTGGAGATAGTCCCAAGAGGCTATTTAGCGACATTGGAGATTCTGTCTACCTTGATGGAAAGAATCAGAGAAGCTCAGAAGACAGACAAGGAGATTGAAGAGATAAAGGAGAAGATGAGCAAAGGAAAAGCCAAGGGATTTCGTGAGGATGAGCACGATACCTTATGGTTCGAGGACCGCGTATATGTGCCAAATGATCCGGAGATCAGGAAGTTGATTTTGCAAGAAGCCCATGATTCACCGTACTCGATTCACCCAGGGAATACCAAGATGTATTTGGATTTGAAGAATACTTTCTGGTGGACCGGAATGAAGAAGGATATTGCAGAGTATGTAGCAGTTTGTGATGTATGTCAGAGAGTGAAGGCAGAGCATCAGAAGCCAGCAGGATTGCTACAGCCATTGCCGATACCTGAATGGAAGTGGGATAAAATAGGCATGGATTTTATCACCGGATTACCCAGGACTCGTTCAGGCTATGACTCGATATGGGTTGTAGTTGATCGATTAACGAAAGTGGCTCATTTCATTCCAGTGAAGACCACTTACACCAGTGCTAAGTTGGCAAAGATATACATGACCAGGATCGTATGTTTGCATGGAGTTCCAAGGACCATTGTATTAGACAGAGGAACCCAATTTACCTCAAAATTTTGGAAGCAGTTACATGAAACATTGGGAACCAGGCTGGAATTCAGTACAGCTTTTCACCCGCAGACAGATGGACAGACCGAGAGAGTCAACCCGATTTTGGAGGACATGTTGAGAGCATGTGCACTAGATTATGGATCTAGTTGGGACGACAATTTGCCATATGCGGAGTTTTCATATAACAACAGTTATCAAACCAGTTTGAAGATGGCCCCTTTCGAAGCCTTGTACGGAAGGAGGTGTAGAACACCGTTGTTATGGGACGAAGTTGGAGACCGTCAGTTGTTTGGACCAGATTTGATTAAGGAGTCTGAACAGAAAGTGAGGATGATTCGCGATAGGCTCAAGGTAGCCCAGTCCAGACAGAAGAGCTATGCTGATTCTAAACGAAAGGAGACAGTTCATGAAATTGGAGACAGAGTGTATCTTCGAGTATCACCACTTCGTGGAGTGAAGCGCTTTGGAGTTAAAGGAAAGTTAGCGCCCCGTTTTATCGGACCATACAGAGTGTTGGAACGTATGGGAGAAGTTGCTTACAAGTTGGAATTGCCCGAAGGATTGTCTGGAGTACATGATGTATTTCACGTTTCGCAGTTAAAGAAGTGCCACACAGAGATGGCTGAGATACCACTGAGAGATACTGTGCCACTGGAAGCGATTCAGTTGGAAAGTGATTTGACTTATGAGGAGAAACCAGTTAAGATTCTCGAGTATGCCAACCGAGTTACCCGCAGCAAGGTTATCAAGTTTTGCAAAGTTCAGTGGAGTCACCACACAGAAGATGAAGCCACCTGGGAGCGAGAGGAAGATCTACGGAAAGACCACTCCCACCTGTTTTCTAGCCAACCCGAATATCGAGGGCGAGATTCATCTTAAGGGGGGGGGGTAGGTTTGTAACATCCCAAATTTTCAATTTGGTATGTTATACATAGATCATCATTGCATATCATGTTTTATTGCATTTTGACAAATCCTCGATAAATCCTAAGCAACTCAAGGACCCTCGGAGAGAGTTGGGGATTTTCTCAAATTTTCATATTTGATTTTCATCAAATAATAAGACGAGGATTTTGGTTTTAATTATTTTTCTCTTCGGAAAAATATTTCATTTTAAAATAAAACGAGAGGAGAAAACATGACTTCTCCAAAACAATTGAAATACTGGAGGAAAAATGTTAAAATCATTATTTGGAATTTATTTGGATTTTATTTGCAATTTTTATTGCATTAAAAATATTGCATGTTTTCAAAATATTTATTTTTATTTAAAAAAATGTTCACCCTATTCTAGATTTTCTAACTAGACGGGGAAAATTTATTTCATATTTTTCCGATATTTATTTATTTTTCTACGTATTATTTTCCGCGGAACTTATTTTTTTTTAAAAAAACAAACGCCCGCGCGCCGACTGGGCCAAAGGCCCAGCCGACGGCCCAACCCCCGCGCCCGTATCCTTCCTGGAGACCGAACGCGCCACGGGACCGCCGCCCGAGTCCGACCGCCGTACGCCGCCGCCGGTGCCCCCTTCCCCAAGCCCAGCACCCCCCTCCTTAAATAGCCCCCCTTTCTCTCTCCCTCAACCCGCAAGCCGCCGCCGCCGCCCTCACC
>NC_057814.1:323204713-323210803 GCF_018294505.1 Triticum aestivum | reverse complement strand
AGCCCGGAGCCCCGCCGGAGCCCCTCGCTGGAGTAGCCCGACGAGGTACTGCCCGATGCCCGTTGACCTTTGCCGGTTTTCGTTTAAAAAAAACCCTTCGTTTTAAAAAAAAACCCTAGATCGTTTTTTTTCGGTTTTATTATTTTGCGAGCGTTCACCGAACCGTCCGCTTTAACGACCGCGTTCGTCGGTTTTTCTCTGATAACAAACGTCCGTTATTTAACCGTTCGACCGTTTTTCTTTTTCGTCGGATTTTTCTCGATATTTTCTCAGATTCGATTTCTGATCAAATCTTCGATTCTGTTTAACTTCTCGCTCGTTTATCGGAATCAGGCGATTCAAGCGCCTAGAGTTTTGTCTCGAAATTCTCTTTCCGTTTAATCTACTCAAACAAGTTTTGTTACAGTAAAATTTGACCTAGATCCAGATTAGCAAACGAAGTTTCTTTCTTTCGCCGTTTGACTTTCGTTGCTTCTTTCGAGTTGATTCTTTTAGCAAACCGGAGTTCTTAAGTTGAACTTTCTGGTTGGGTCTTTCATTCGAGTTTTACCTGTGAATTAGATGAGTACTGATTGTATGCTTGTTTGTTTGCGATAGAGTACCCGGAGTGTGCCGCTTGTTACTTCGACTCGCTAGGTTTTGCGGATCATCAGCAAGGCAAGTAACACTTTGATCATACCCCGTTCATACCCAGTTTTCATTGCATTAGATCTATTTCCTCAAACACTTGCATGATTAGGATCTAATTAAACTGTGGGTATTGGGAAGTAGTTGAGGTAGTACCTATTACCTGTTTCATATATCAAACCCTTGGGAGTTACTTCTACGTTGCTTTTATTATTGCCATGCTATGCTTGTAGACGTGGATTTGGGTTTGAGTGATATTCATGATAGATGTGAGATGTTTATTAATGGTTCAACTTAAGGTGGCAACTAAAACTCACATCTAGGTGGATTGAGGGACCTGGAGAACCCAGTGTTGCCTGTATGTATAAGGTTCGCCACCCAGGCTCAAAGGGATCATAAGATTATTCATGCTAGAAACTTCCGTGTGCAGCCACAAGCTATTGTGGGCTCTAGCATAGCTGAGTAGGTTACAAGATCTCTTGAAGAGGCGGACTAGCAGATGTAGGGAAAAGTAGGTGTACCGGTCCATCCAGAGTAAAGAGTGATTGTTTCTGAAAGACTGTGTCCCGGTCATCCGTTTCTCAAACATCATGCAGTGCGAGAATCAAGCGGAGGCGATCGAGTCTTGTGGGGAAAAGTGCGCAAATCTCTGCAGAGTGTACAAACTAATAATGGTTAGCCGTGTCCCCGGTTATGGACAACTTGAGTATCTAGTATCTGGATTATCATTTGAATCTCATCACCGTGATACTTATAATTAATTTTGTTGGGTTAAAGATGATACTTAAATGGGATTGAGTTGGAGGTACCTTCTCAATGTTTCAACCACCATGATAGTTAAATAAAATTTATTCCTTTGAAGTAGGATAAAACTGGCTTTTCGCAAAACTGTAACCATAGAGCTTTCCACCAACCATATATGCATGTAGAATAGCATTATTATTGTTCATTATTCTCTATGTGTTACTTTGCCAGCATATTCTATGTGCTGACCCGTTTTCGGGCTGCAACGTTTCATGTTGCAGAATTTTCAGACGACGAGTAAGGTGCTTTAGGTCGTGGTCTTATACTCAGTGATGCCGCTGGAGTGATGGACTCACTTATCTTCCAAGTCTTCCGCTGTTATCGTTTTAGATGGCCTTAAGCCATGTTTACCATACTCAAACTCTTCGGAGTTATTCGATGTAATAAGTGTGTGATTGCTACTCTGTTATAAATCCTCCATTTGTACTGTGCGTGTCAGCATTACTGATCCAGGGATGACACTGGTGCACAGCAGCACAGGCCATTTGAGGTCTGGTCGCTACATCACCCAAGTCTCCCCAAAGGTTCTACTTGGCACAAACACTAACTAAAACACAAAACCACATCTAAACAGAAGCTAGATGGATTATTTATTCCTAAACAGAACCAAAAAGCAAGAAACTAAAATAAAACTGGGTTGCCTCCCAACAAGCGCTATCGTTTAACGCCCCTAGCTAGGCATGATGATTTCAATGATGCTGACATAAAAGATAAGAATTGAAACATAAAGAGAGCATCATGAAGAATATGACTAGCACACTTAAGTCTAACCCACTTCCTATGCATAGGGATTTTGTGAGCAAATAACTTATGGGAACAAGAATCAACTTGCATAGGAAGGTAAAACAAGCATAACTTCAAGATTTTAAGCACATAGATGGGAAACTTGATATTATTGCAATTCCTACAAGCATAAATTCCTCCCTCATAATAACTTCAGTAGCATCATGAATGAATTCCAAAATATAACCAGCACCTAAAGCATTCTTTTCATGATCTACTTGCATAGAAATTTTACTACTCTCCACATAAGCAAAATTCTTCTCATTCGGAATAGTGGGAGTATCATAAGAGACTTGAATACTATAAATTGTTTCCACATTAAAAGAGTAATGTTCAGAGAAATGGTACTCATAATCATGACAAGTTTTATAAATATAATCATCACTACTCTTTATAGCATAAGTTTCATCACAATAATCATCATAAGTAGCAACTTTGTTCTCATCATAATCAATTGAAACCTCTTCCGAAATAGTGGATACATCACTAAATAAAGTCATGACCTCTCCAAATCCACTTTCATAAATATTATAAGATTCAACATCCTCCAAAATAGTGGGATCCTTACTTCCTAAAGTTGACACTCTTCCAAACCCAGTTTCATCAATATAATCATCATAGGTAGAAGGCATGCTATCATCATAACAACTTTGCATATCAAAACTTGGGAGGCTAAAGATATCATCTTCATTAAACATAGCATCCCCAAGCTTGGGACAAACATTAATGTCAGCAAATATATTCTCAAAAACATCATCTTCATCAAACATAGCATCCCCAAGCTTGGGCCTTTTCATATCATAAGCATAATCACTCTCATTATTAATAGTATGGATAGCACCAATAGTATAGCAAACATTATTATCATATTCTTCCAAGCAAGTGCCAAAAAGATTTTCAAGATCATAAGAAGTATCATTATCTTCCCGATCATAATCATCACAACAAGCAATAGGCATAACGAGATCATCACCAAGTGCATCATCTTCCATAATTATTTTTGATTAATTTTCATGAGGCACAACAATAATAGGAGCAACATTATTTGGGAGAGATATCTTTTTAGCTCTCTTCCTTTTTCTTTTCTTCTTCTTCACCTCATGTGTGGGTTCAATCCTCTTTTTGGAGCTCCTTATTAATGAGATTGGTTGAATAGAAGGCTCCTCCTCATTACCTGATTCATCATAAGAAATAATAGGAGGATATTGGGAACTCCCTTCCCTTTCATTAGTATTTTCTTCATATTCTATTTGTTTTCTTCTCTTTATGTAATTGGCAATATAAGGATTTTCGATGCAATTCACCGCACAATACATATAAATTTCCTCTAGATCAAATTCAAGAAGTTTATAACGGGCAAATTCTGGAAGATAATTAGTCATACGTTTCATTTCTTCGTAGCCCATAAGCAAACTAAGTTCATTATAATGTGCAACGGAAATCAAGTCATCACAATTTTTGGACACCATTAGATCATAAAACAATTTGCATTGGATAGTTAAATGACCCCGTTCATCGCAAAGTTCACAAGTACAGCCAAGAAGATTTAAATTTTCAGCACAAACATCTAGCCTTTCTTGCAACAATTTAGTTTCTAAATGCTTATGCCTCTTGCAATATCTATCTTCTCTATTTGATGTGTACTTGCAAACCCAATGCACTCCACAAAAATTGACATGCTTATAGGAAACATTTTCATGATGACTAGTGCAATCATCATTAGTACTATGGATATTCAAAGAGTTCATACTAACAAAATTGCAATCATGCTCATCATTCAAAGATTTAGTGCCAAACATTTTAATGCATTCTTCTTCTAACACTTTGGCACAATCTTCCTTCCCATCATTCTCATGAAAGATATTAAAAAGATGAAGCGTATGAGACAAACTCAATTCCATTTTTTTGGTAGTTTTCTTTTATAGACTAAACTAGTGATAAAACAAGAAACTAAAAGATTCGATTGCAAGATCTAAAGATATACCTTCAAGCACTAACCTCCCCGGCAACGACGCCAGAAAAGAGCTTGATGTCTACTACGCAACCTTCTTCTTGTAGACGTTGTTGGGCCTCCAAGGGCAGAGGTTTGTAGGACAGTAGCAAATTTCCCTCAAGTGGATGACCTAAGGTTTATCAATCCGTGGGAGGCGTAGGATGAAGATGGTCTCTCTCAAACAACCCCGCAACCAAATAACAAAGAGTCTCTTGTGTCCCCAACACACCCAATACAATGGTAAATTTTATAGGTGCACTAGGTCGGCGAAGAGATGGTGATACAAGTGCAATATGGATGGTAGATATACGTTTTTGTAATCTGAAAATATAAAAACAGCAAGGTAACAAGTGGTAAAAGTGAGCGTAAACGGTATTGCAATGCTAGGAAACAAGGCCTAGGGTTCATACTTTCACTAGTGCAAGTTCTCTCAACAACAAAAACATAATTGGATCATATAACTACCCCTCAACATGCAACAAAGAGTCACTCCAAAGTCACTAATAGCGGAGAACAAACGAAGAGATTATGGTAGGGTACGAAACCACCTCAAAGTTATTCTTTCCAATCAATCCGTTGGGCTATTCCTATAAGTGTCACAAACAGCCCTAGAGTTCGTACTAGAATAACACCTTAAGACACAAATCAACCAAAACCCTAATGTCACCTAGATACTCCAATGTCACCTCAAGTATTCGTGGGTATGATTATTTGATATGCATCACACAATCTCAGATCCATCTATTCAACCAACACATAGAACCTCAAAGAGTACCCCAAAAGTTTCTACCGGAGAATCAAGACGAAAACGTGTGCCAACCCCTATGCATAGGTTCATGGGCGGAACTCGCAAGTTGATCACCAAAACATACATCAAGTGAATCACGTGATATCCCATTGTCACCACAGATACGCACGGCAAGACATACATCAAGTGTTCTCAAATCATTAAAGACTCAATCCGATAAGATTACTTCAAAGGGAAAACTCAATCCATTACAAGAGAGTAGAGGGGGAGAAGCAACATAAGATCCAACAATAATAGCAAAGCTCGCGATACATCAAGATCGAATCACCTCAAGAACACGAGAGAGAGAGATCAAACACATGGCTACTGGTACATACCCTCAGCCCCGAGGGTGAACTACTCCCTCCTTGTCATGGAGAGCGCCGGGATGATGAAGATGGCCACCGGTGAGGGGTCCCTCCTCCGGCAGGGTGCCGGAATAGGGTCCCGATTGGTTTTTGGTGGCTACAGAGGCTTGCGGCGGCGGAACTCCCGATCTATTCTGTTCCCCGAAGTTTTTAGGGTATATGGAGATATATAGGCGGAAAAAGTACGTCAGGGGAGCCACGAGGGGCCCACGAGGGTGGAGGTCGCGCCCTAGGGGGGTGGGCGTGCCCCCTACCTCGTGGCTCCCTCGTTTCTTTCCTGACGTGCACTCCAAGTCTATCAGGTTGCTTTCCTTCCAAAAATAACTTCTCTAGAAGGTTTCATTCCGTTTCGACTCTGTTTGATATTCCTTTTCTTCGAAACACTGAAACAAGGGAAAAAACAGGAACTGGCACTGGGCTCTGGGTCAATAGGTTAGTCCCAAAAATAGCATAAAATTGTAAAATAAAGCCCATAAACATCCAAGATGGATAATATAATAGCATGGAACAATCAAAAATTATAGATACGTTGGAGACGTATCAAGGTTCACCTAGCAAAGTACGAAGTAGCTAGCAGCCCCCCCTCGTGTCGGCATGAAGGGAATCCTAAGCTATGAATGCATGCCCCCTCCCCCCCCCCAACCGAGGTTCACCTAGCAAAGTGCGAAGTAGCTAGCAGCCCCCAACCCCCTCTCGTGTCGCCACGAAGGGAATCCTAAGCTATGATT